>NW_026086694.1:0-126366 GCF_022539395.1 Myiozetetes cayanensis | reverse complement strand
GAGGGTCCCTAGACCCCCAGGCCCCGGCTCAGGAGGACTAAAACGTCCCATCTGGGGTGCCAAAAATGATGCCGGATTTTGCCCCAAAAGGCACGGAGAAACTGCTTTAGAGACAAAGTTTGTTTCTTTAAAGCAGGAGGTATTTTACTGCAACGCATTGGAGAGCTTCCAGGTCTCCCTGGCCATAAAGCTCTGTCATGTACAATCAGCATAGCTCTTTTATACAGTTTTTGAGTATAGGATTACAACACAATCATGCATATTCATTAAATTGCAACATCTACTTGTAATATTCATATATAGGCGGAGTCTGGGCGGAGTCTTCAATTTGGGGAGATTTCACGGTGGGGGTTCCTGTTGCCTTCCTCTGGGCGGGGGTCGTGTGTGAGTCTTCCTCACTGTAAACTTCTGAACTTTCTTTAGATCTTCTCCTTTTAAGGCAGTTTTTGGCAAACATAATAGGGTTAGGCTGACTTTTGGCTCATCCTAGGATTTGCTGAGTTGCTATCTCTGTGAGGAATGCTGCTATCTCTCAAGGACTGCTCTATCTAGTCAATATGTTCTGTTCCTCAAGACAATTTATGACTCCTTCTTTCCTAATTTCCTAATGTTAAGGTTTTTTACAATTTTGTTTTAACCTTTTATGTTTCAAAGCCTTCCTTAAGTGAGTGGCTTCAATCCCTCGATGGGGATCAAGTCCAATTTGGTCCCTTTTTTAGGGTCTCGTCGGTATTGTGTCATGGTCCCTCGTGGTCTGTAACACTTGGAGGTCACCATTTGTCGTGAACCCTCCTGGCTCGTAACACTCAGGGTCACCATTTGTCTTTGTTTGTGAGGACGACCAAGTAAATAAAACTGGGCATTCTATGATGATGGCCTAAATTCAGCTTTTATTCTCTTCGTCCAGTATATTACATCTTGTTCTTCACACAGCTGCACTCACACACCGTCTTCTGTAGAATCTTACATACTAACACTATTCTTAGCTCTGTTATCTATAATTTACCACTAGCCTTCACATATGATTGGATGTTCACCTCTTATTTACATTCTTTTCCACAGTGCTAGGCACCGTGGCCTTGCTGCATCCTCCGACAGAAAACTGAGGCAAAAAAGTTGTTGAGTACCTCAGCCTTCTCTTCATTTGTTGTTACCAGTTTTCCGTCATTGTTAATGGCAGGGGGTACTCCTTCTTTGACCTTCTTTTTCTGGTTGACATTGCTGTAGAAACCCTTCCTGTTATTCTTTGTGTCCCTTCCAGGTTCAGTTCCAGCTTTGCCTTGGCCTTCCTCACCCCATCCCTACACAGCCATACTTCATCTCTATACTCTTCCCAGGCTACCTGTCCTTTTTTCCACTGCCTGTGCATTTGCTTCTTGCACTTTAGTTTGACGAGTAGTTGCCTACTCAGCCATGCCAGTCTCTTGCCTGATTTCTTGTTCCTGGGGATCACTAGCTCTTGCACTCTATAGAAGACTTTTTTAAAGATCTGCCAGGTCTGTTCCACTTGCTTGTCCCTGAGGGCAGTCTCCTGGGGGATCCTATTGACTGTCTCCTTGAAGAGCTGGAAATTTGCTTTCCTAAAGTTCAGGGGCCTAACTTTACTCCTTACCTGACCCATATTCCTTAGGACTGCAAACTCCACCAGTGCATGATCGCTGGAGCCCAGGTTGCCTCCAATCTTGATGCCCCTGATTAACTCACGTACGTTGCTGACCACCAGATCCAGTATCTCATCCCCTCTGGCAGGGTTGTCTTATTATCTGACCCAAGAAGTTATCCTTCATGCATTCCAGGAGTCTCCTGAATTGCCTACAGCTCACTGTGCTACTTTCCTAGCAGATGTTGGGGTGGTTGAAGTCCCCCAGCAGGAAAAAAACCTGTGAGCAGGATGCCTCATGTATCTGGAGCAAGAAGGTTTTGTCAATAGGTTCCACTTAGTCAGGTGGCCTGTGGTAGACACCAGTCACAAGGTTCACTTTGTTGCCTCAGTCTCTGACTCTTTGTGCTGGTTTAAAAGTAAACCAGCAGGAGAAATGAACCCAACTCTAGAGACATTATAAGTCAGAGTTACAATGTACTAAAAATAAACTACAATAGATGCAACGATACAGAGAAAAGCTGGTTTTAACCTACAAAAACAGATATATAACCCAGCCCCCTGGGACAAGAACAGAACAGTGTTCGTTGGCCTCTGTGCTGAGCACCACGTGGCCCCCCTGGGTGCAAAGTAAGAGGAAAGGAAAACCTCTTGGTCAGGATGATGGTCGCAGTTCTTTCGAAGTAATGATCACAACCTTGTTGAGAGTGGCAGTTTCAGTCCTGTTGAAGTTCTGGTCCTCTCGATCTGATGAGTGGTACCAGAAGTCCCAAAAGCCACAGATTAGATATGCTCACATTCAGGTGGGAATGTCCAGTACCTCCCCCAGGGCAGGGAGTTTCACAAAGGGTGATTTAACTCTGTGAGTCATGGGATATTTTTGGAGTCTTTGATGGTCTAGGTGGTTGCAGCTGACTTTTATGCCAGTCCAGTATGGCCCATTAGCAGAGATGACCCCTCAGGCTGGGTGTGAAGGTGCTAATTCCTCCCTAGAGGGGAGTTATCACAGCTGAGTCATTAGGTGTGCCCTGGGCAGCTGCTGTAAATGATCTATTATTAACAGTCCATCATAAATTACATAGAGGGTGTGGAATACACGGTTTTGGTTATACCCACGTAGTGATAAACTGGCCCTGGCTCCTGTAACTAGGACAGTGTTACCCACAGGCTTTTCACCCTTTTCACTCTTCTTCAGAGCAACTCTTCGCACTCAATCCATCTCTTGATGTAAAAGGCAAGCTCTCCACCTCTCCTTCCTCTTCTGTCTCTTCTGAACAGCCTGTAGCCATCCATAGTCACACTCCAGTCATGGGATTTGTCCCAACAAGTTTCAGTATTGGCCACAAGGTCATATCTTCCTAACAGCACATGGTTTCCAACTCCTGTTTGTTGCTCATGCCCTGTGCATTGGTGCAAAGGCACCTCAGCTGGGCTGTCAGCTGTGTTGTCTTCCTAGAGGAACATACCTTAATTCCTTTGAGATATTTCCCTGGTGTTTCCCTGTTGGCTTCTGTTACCTCAGGAGTCCCTGGCTTGTCTCTATAAGACTTTAAGTGTTCTCCAGTGTGGCCAGTACATCTCGGAGTCAGTGGCAGAGGACCCTTGCTAGCAACCCGCCCCAATCAATCACACCCTAGATTATCTTAATTTGCAGTACATTTCACCTAAAGTATACTAATTCTGAACACAAAATAAATTAGCAGTGTTAGCATTCTCAGCTGTTTCAGTGCAAAACCAGTTGGCTTAACTTAAATCTGTTTTAGACCATTCAGATAAAATTTTTCTGAGGATGCAAACACCTTGAATTTCTGGGGCTATATTCTAGGTAATCATGTAGCAATGTCCTCATTGAACTGCCCTCTTTTCTTAAACTCCACCAATATTGTTATATAAATTTTACATTTTCTTCCTTTTTTCCAATCTATTATATTACCTGCTATTATCAAAGTGACATAATTTGTGATATATTATTTTGAGAGGTTGAAATTAAAAACATGATCTTCCTAATATTAAATTGCAAGTTATGTGGTTTTTTTCTACAATAATCACAGAAGGATTTTTATTATTAAAGACATAGGAAAATATAATTCACTTTTTTATTCAGATATTGGATTTGACAGAAATTCTTCATGTAGAAAGATTTTCTGAATAAAACTATAGTTGTATTATACAATTGCTATGCACTTGTTAAGAAAACATCTAATTCATCAGTTATTTCACCTTTTTAGAAGCTTTTTTATAATCCCATAGTGCAATCAGTTTTTGGAATGAATCAAATAGCTGAAAGTGCTAAGCTACTCTTTAGAAGTCCTGTCTTAACTAGAACTGAGTGCAGTTGATTGGATAACTTTGCTGTTGAGCAGTTTTTATATAAATAAAGTTCAAGAATGAGTAATAATTCTTTACATTTTAAAACTTTAAGGAAAATGTACATGTTTATAAAAAGGAATAATGCCTACTTACACTGTGTATGCTGAGTTGAATACATGAAGATCTTGTTGATGTTTTTAAATTTTATTATAGCTTAAAATGCTTGCATTTATTAGGTCATTAACATTACAGATTCGTTTCAGTACATCTTTTCAAAATGGACTGATCTTTCAAAAGTGAAAGTAAACAATTTGGTAAATGATTATAGCTGGTTGTATTATAGTACCTAGATAGTTTTAGTCTTTGGTCAGACCCCTTTGTGTTATGTACTGTGCAAGGCCAAGATGGTTTCTACTTCAAAGACTTAAAATCCTAAGTATAAAACAATAAACGTTAAATAAGGAAAAATTTGAGAAGAGAGGGTTACCATCCACTGACATAAGAGACCAAAAAATTTAAATCTCTGAATGGCTGGCTGTTTTGATATACACTATAGAGAAGAGTTTAAAGGAGAATATTTTGCAGAGTTTTATGTGGAGTTCAAGCCAAACACGAAGGAAGTGGCATTGGCAAAATCTCAACATTTGACTTTGAGTTTAGGTAAAAATTAGATAGTTGTTGTGGTTTAACTCCAGCCAGCAACTAAGTACCATGCAGCTGTTCATTCACTTCTCCCGCTCCAGTGGGATGTGGAGGAGAATCGGAAAAAGGTAAAACCTGGGTTGACATAAGAACAGTTTAATAATTGAAAAAAGTAAAATATTCCATACCATATTATTATTATTGTTATATCCCTTTGGCCAGTTTCTGTCAGCTGTCCCGTCTGTGCTTCCTCATGGCTTCTTGTGCAGCTGCACTGGCAAAGCATGAGACACTGAAAAGCCCTCAACTCAGGGTAAGCACTGCTCAGCAACAACCAAAACATCAGTGTGTTATCAGCATTATTCTCATACTGATTCCAAAACACAGCACTGTACCAGCTACTGAGAAGAAATGAACTCTATCCCAGACAAAATCAGGACAGTAGTGAAAATCAGCTGGAAGATCACATTGTGTACAGATGTTGACACCCTTTTAGTGATTGAGAGCAGATATTATAGAGATGGACCATAGATAGCTTTGAAAGTAAAATGATACAGTTTATGTAATCAAGCAGTCAGTAAAATAAGTAACATCACAGAATAGGCTACAGAGGATGACCACTTGAAGAAAAAAAGTTGGAACAAAGATTAAGTGGTGCTTCAAAGCTTGGACAGTTACAGAAGTAGGAAGAGAACTAGGACAGAGCAGGAGTAAACATGGATTTCAAGATGATTGTGGTAGACTGTTGGGAAAGATGACATTTTTAATTCTGATCTTTGGCTAGGAAGGGATTATTAGAGACATTGGAAATGGTTTTAAAATGGGTGTCAGGTGGAAGCCTGAGTAAGATTGAAGAGGAGGGCAAATTCCAGACAAACTGCAAAGCTTTTATACCGTGAGTTTAAAGATCAAACAAATGAATTGCATTTAAAGAAGCAAAGGATATAGATTTAACGGAAGAAACCTAAAGTATGTGTATATTGTGAGCAGGAAAAGAGGATGATAAAGAGGAGTTGCAAAACAGATCCAGAAATTTCTGGGGTTAGACAAAAAACCAAAAATCTTCAGTTATGTAAAAAAAGTTGTGTTGGTTTTATTTTTGTAAACATCCTTCAATCCTATTTTATTTTGATAGAAATAGGTCAGACTTTAAAAATATCAAAATAGGTGAATGTTTAAAGAGTAATTAAAAAAATTGGATAATGTTTCTAAAAGGTTATTATAAAGTACATTATTTCATAACTGTGAATTCTGCACCTTCCTTTCTTAAGCACTGTAATTACCACAATGAAAATCTAAAAAAAAAAATGTGGTTTTCTGTTTAGTATATTTCTTAAAATGTAAGGTTTATAATTTCAAGAATTCTTTTCATTATGAATAATTGTTTGTATTGGTTTACAGAAATTTCAAGACATTGAAGAAACACACCTTCTTCATATGAAAGAGATTATAGAATCATTGTCAAATACCATAAAAGAAATTAATTTGCAAATAGGAGAGGTAATTTTTATATTATCATTTGTTTGAACCATGCTACATATTTTTCTTAACTATTAAAGGAAACATTTCTTACTGATCACATCTTTCAAATGATGGTAGATTTTAAAACTAGTATGAGTAGAAGGAGATAAACAAAAATTATCTACAGAATTCAAAAGATTTTCAAGCAGATATGGTTCTTTTTACCACAGATATCAAACGTTATGCGAGTATTGAACTTGTTTATGAGATGTTTGAAGGAGATTTAAACATCTATTAAATTGCTGCTTTGGTCTTTTGTGATGTTTCTATATGTGTATTCTCTTTTGTTATTCAAACTTCTCTGAAATTTTTTATCCTCTAATTTTGTTCATTGTATTGCAAATCTTTTTATATCTAAATTAAACATAACCTGAATCTTTTATTGCTTCCTGGTGTATTTATAAGTTCAATATCACAAATTTTACAGAATAAGGCTGAATAATCATTACATTTTGTGTTAACAAAAAAAATTATGTATTTTGACAATTTGGAATTTTGTTCCATAGATATTAATTAGCACCTATTTCACACATTTCAGGATACTTGTGTTTTTCTTTGACTAAAAGTTGAAATTATATCAGTCTGAAAACTTCCAAATTTTTTATATACTTCAGTTTTTATGAGCAAAAGACCTTCAGTAACAGTACCGAAAGAAGCTTTTATACTGTATTTTCTCTAGATGCAAGTTGGTTTAATTAATAATCCTTATAAATAGTCCTTAATTTTTGATTTTCTGAAATGTAGTTTTATTTGTATATACTTAATTTCAGTCACTGTTTTCCTCAGTTTTGAGGTTTTCTGCTAATGAATGGTGGTCACAAAGGTCATGCTATTTATTTCTAAAGCATATACATACTGCCTTGTTGGAAAACCTTATTAACAACATGTGGTTGTTCATTTGTCAGACTAAAAAACATTACAACAATGTTTTTACTCAAGCAGGTGGGAATTGTGAGAACACGGGGGTAATAGTTTACACTGTTAAGTGGTGCTGGCTTAAGAGACTGCTTGTCTTCCTGACATTGTAGTGGGACATTGCTGACAAATTCAGAAAATTATGGACCTCAAAGGTAGTTTAGGTAGAAGAAATGGAAGTAAATCTTAGACCCATCATCAAGCTGTATTCTTTTATTCCTCATTTGTATCTGTATCTTACACACATTTACATCTTACACACTAAAGCAAAGAAGTGATTTCCTTGATAAAATACCTGTAGATTTTTGGAAGCCCTGTAATATATTTTAGAGGCAAGTATTTTGAACCCTAACTCTAGAGAAAACCACTTTTTAAAGTTAATTACATTCTTTCAATTACTGGTTTTGAAATTCCTTTTGTGTGGTGTCTTGTCTTTTTTTTTTTTTTTTGCAGGTACACGAAGAGTTTATTGATAACATGACAAATACTACGGTTAAGAGTTTAATACAGAAATTTGCTGAGTCAAAAGGAACTGGCAAGGAAAGACCTGGTAAGAGATAAAAAATAAGTGTGTAGGAAATATTAATATAAAAAATGTAGATTTCCACTCCTAATAAAAGATCAAAACCTATTTGTTAATGTTTTAAAGTGGTAATGTACTTACAATTTCAAATTCTTAAAATTAATTACTTTTGACATTAAGTGATTATTGCAATTTTAACAACACAATTTCATAGAATCCTTAAAATGGCTTGAGTTGGAAGGGACCTTAAAGATCATTTAGTTACCTCTCTCTCAACCTGCTGGCCACACTACTTTCAGTGCAGCAGCCCAGGACATGGTTTCTGGGCTGCGAGTGCACACTGCTGGGGCATGTCAAGCTTTTCCTCAACCAACACCTTCAAGTCCTTCTCCCCAGGGCTGCTCAATCCATTCTCCATCCAGCCTATACTTGTTCTTGGGATTGCACCCACCCAGGCACAGGACCTTGCACTTGTCCTTGTCAAAATTCATGTAGATTGTTTCCCTTAATAAGCAGCAAATTCAATAGTACTTTCTGAAAGTACTGCTTGTTGGATGTGGTGTATAAGATGTTCCTGGGCTGACATAAAAAGACAGTCTAACAGTACTGTGTATTTAACATTATAGGAAAAATATAAAGTTCATTTTAATATTTGGGCACGAGTACTTGGTCACTAGGTGTGTGAGTACAGGAATTCAGCAGTACCGTTTTTGTTTGAGCAATGAGAGTTCTGACTAGCATCTTTGCCTTTTAGTAAAGAAGCACAAAGTTTTCTTCAGAGCAAGGATGTACATAGCAGAGTAGATCTTGAGAATTTATATTAAATTGTTTAATATGGTTACTAGGTGTCATACAATGCCTCTGTAAGGTGTTTTTAATATAACATTGTTTCATATTGTGATCCACTAATGCTGATACAAGAGTGGGCTAAGATTGTACATGGAATAATTTTCAAATGTTTCTTGTATATTTTACAGTTTTTCAATAAAGAGTAAGAAAGAAAAAGTATGAATTTCAGGCGTTCGAGTTCAGTTGATCTGAAGTCAGGGTAAAGACACATGAAAATTCAGTGTTCATACTTTGATTAGCTATTGCCGAGATGCCATGGCTAAGGATCTCCATGTTGCATCTAGGATCCTGACTCCCTGGGTTACAAAAACCCTTACTAATGTATCCTAGAGTACTGTGCACTTCAGGTCATCTACATTATTAGTGTGGGGGTTTTGCTAGACAATATGGTAATTAGAAGAAAAATAACACTTTCTAATTTAGTGGCAGAAGTTATATACACTGTGTGCTTATTTGCTGCTTTACAGAGTTCTTCAAATCCCAATTGTATTTCTTGGGGTCAAATAAAAATTTTTATTATAGTAAATTTAATTTCTTCAAATATGCAACTATTCGAACAGCAAAATATTTTAAGGAAAGATTATATTTTTAGAGTGGAAATGTATGTACCTTGAATTTTCTTTAACAGAGTGAAATTATTGTATTGATATCAAATTTGTAAACCAGTCATGGTGCAGAGTGTCCAAGGTTGGACTTGGCTCCCAGCCAAGTGCCTGGACCACAGGAAAAAAACCTTCCCCCCTCCCTTTCCCTCTCTTCGGACAAACCAAAAAGACTATACAAAATCAAAAGAACCCAAACCAAACCGAATTCCAAGTAACACACATTTATATATATAAATAAAATTATATACAAGATATCACCCACAGGGAACCCCCCAGGAGGGAAAAAGAAAGGGAAAGGGAAAAAAGAGAAAAAGGGACAAAAAACAAATATTTTCCTTGAGATAGCAGAGAACCGTATCAACAACCACCGGCACTCTCTGTTTCTCAAAGCCAACCAGGCCCACTAGGCCTCATTCCTTCACCCGTGCAGAATGATAGCAGAGAACCTTTGCTTTCAGTCCACCAGAAGAAAAAGAGCAAGAGCTTCCTCTCCCTTCTTGTTTATACCCTTGCTTACGTAAAAATCGTATGGAATACTGGGAACGTGACCTTGGTTCCTTGGTTACAACCTGGTTACCAAGGAAGACCTGGACTCAAAACCACTACACAGAGGAAGGCATAGAGAAATTCAGCAGTAAATTCTGAAGTGTCAAAAATAGGAGACTAGAAACAGACTACTAGTGATCTTAATGATTGTTACTGCTTCCATTATATTAATTTTATTTTTTAAAATCATATATCTTTGACAATTACAAAGATTTGGAAAGCAAAGTGAGGTATCAGTCTTCTAAGAATGAAATCCAGTGTTAGAAGGAAAAATACTTTTCTGCTATTGAGAACTGTTCTGAATAGAAATGTCATTAATTCATGGTGCAAATATTAGAAGTTTATCTGTGGTGTGAATTTACTAATGACAGTAGAGAAGGAAATGGCTTTTTGGATAAATCTAAGTATTTAGCATATAAAAATGATACTGACTTAGCATACAGGACAAATATTCAAAGAACGTCTTATGGCTGTCACTGTTTCTTAAGATTCCAGTCCTAAATCTATTTGAAGGAAATACTTCAAAAATCCCCGGGGCTATATAGGCCTTCTCCTTTATGTGTTATTTGTGGGCTAATATGCTGAATTAGCTGGTGGGCTGCTAATACTGAAATACTGAATTCTGAGACCAAAAAAAACTTAAAGGATAATGTATAACAAAGTATTTTACTTTTTTTTCTGTATATTTTAGCTATAGTTATAGTAGTTTATAGCAGTTTACTTACTTTTATTTATATCTGTAAAAATAAGAATGAATATGAAAGGAAGTAATGAGGAAGGCTGGTTTATTTCATAGATTATAAATAATTTACAATAAAGGTTTCTATATATAGGCAATTACATAAACTCTCATTTGCATATCTGCAATTTGTCTTTGTACAGTCCTTTATATCAGATTATACAGGTCCCTCTGGTGGCTAATTTCTGTCCTGAAGTCTTAATATACAGAGGCTTATCATGTTTAACACAAAGTGTTCTTCTAGTACAAATAACATTTCTTTCAAACAGTAATTCTTTGTGCATTTAACTTGATTTCATAGAATCATAGAATTGTTAAGGTTGGAAAAGAGCTCTAAGATCATAAAGTCTAACTGGCAACCCAGCACCACCACCATGTTCACCACTAAACTGTGTCCTCCAATGCCATATCAACATGTTTTTGGGACACTTCCAGGGATGGTGACTCCATCACTTCCCTGGCCAGTCTGTTCTAATGCCTGACAACCCTTTCCATGAAGAAATTTTAGGTAATATCAAATCTAAACCTCCCCTGGTGCAACTTGAGGCCGTTTCCTCTCATCCTGTCACTTGTTACCTAGGGGAACAGGCCGACCCCCACCTGGCTACAACCTCCTTTCAGGTAGTTGTAGAGGGGGATAGGGTTACCCCTCAACCTCCTTTTCTCCAGGCTAAACAGCCCCCCAAGCTCCCTCAGCCACTCCTCATCAGACTTGTGCTCCAGGCCCTTCATCAGCTTCATTGACCTTCTCTGGACATGCTTCAGCACCTCAATGTCTTTCTTGTAGTGAGGAGCCCAAAATTGAACCCAGGATTCAAGGTGCAGCCTCACCAGTGCCCAGCACAGGGCACAATCACTTCCTTGGTCCTGCTGGCCACACTATTGCTGATACAAGGTAGGATGCCATTGGCCTTCTTGGCCACCTGGGCACACTGATGGCTCACTTTCAGCCACTGTTGACCAGTACCCCCAGATCCTTTTCTGCTGAGATGCTTTCCAGCCACTCTTCCCCAAGCCTGTAGCGCTGCAGGGGGTTGTTGTGACTCAAGTGCAGGACCCATCAATGAAGATATTCAACAAGGCTGTCCCCAATACTGAACCATAGGGAATACCACTTGTGATTGGCCACCATCTGGATGAAACTCCACTCACCACCATTCTCTGAGTCTGGCCATCTGGGCCCAGAAAGTGTTTTTAACTCAGCTGAGAGTACACCCATCCACAACATGAGCAGACAATTTCTTCAGGAGACTGCTGTGGGAAATGGTGTCAAAGGCTTTACTGAAGTCCAGGTAGACAACATCCACAACCTTTCCCTCATCCACTAGGTAGGTCACCTTGTCATAGAAAGAGATTGGGTTTGTCAAGCAGGACCTGCCTTCCATAAACCCATGCTGGTTGGGCCTCATCCCATGGTTGTTCTGCACATGCTGTGTGATGGCACTCCAGATGATCAGCTCCATGACCTTCCCTGGCACCAAGGTCAGGGTGACAGGCCTGTACTTCCCTGGATCCTCCTTACAAACCTTCTTATAGATGGACATCACATTTGCCAATTTCCAGTCACCTGGGACCTCCCTGGTTGACCAGGACTGAATGATTGACTAAATGATTGAAAGTGGTTTGCTGAGTTCTTCTGCCAACTCCCTCAATACCCTTGAGTGGATCCCATCTGGCTCCATGGACTTGTGGGTGTCTAAGTGGCATAGCAGGTCACTGACCATTCCCTCCTGGATTATGGGGACTTCATTCTGCTCCCTCCCTATGTCTTCCAGCTCAGAGAGCTGGGTACCTTGAGGACAACTGATCTTGCTATTTAAGACTGAGGTAAAGAAGGCATTAAGTACCTCAGCTTTTTCCTCATCTTTTGTTACTGTGTTTCCCTCCCCCATACAACAAAGGATGGAGATTCTCCTTGGCCCTCCTTTTGTTGATGATGCATTTGTAGAAACCCTTTTTGTTGTCTTTTACAGCAGTGGCCAGATTAAGTTTTAGCTGGGCTTTTGCACTTCTAATGTTCTCCCTTTATGACCTCACAACATCCTTGTAGTCCTCCTAAGTTGCCTGCCCCTTTTTACGGAGGTGATAAACTCTCTTTTTTCTCCCTGAGTTCCAGCCAAAGCTCTCTGTTCAGCCAGGCCAGTCTTCTTCCCCACTGGCTCGTGTCTCAGCACATGGGGACTGCCTGTTCCTGTACCTTTAAGATGTCCCTCTTAAAGCGTGTCCGGCCTTTCTGGACTCCTTCGCATTCAGGACTGCCACCTGATGCCCCAAAAGGCACAATGAAACTGCTCAGAGACAATTTTGGGTCTTTAAGCAGCAAAGATATTTATTTCGAGCAACGTTGGGGTGCTAGCCAGCTCATGCTGGCCAAAACTAGCTTCAAAGGTCTCAGTGAAAAGTCAGGTAATTTATACAGTTTTGGTGAGAGATTACAACATCTTTACATGCATATTCATATAATTGCAACTAATCATAATATTCATAATAGGCAGAGTCTGGGTGGGGTTTGGGGTGGAGTCGTCTTTCGAGGTGTTGTTTTGGTGGTCATTCCTGTTTCTTCAGCCTCAGGGGATCATCTTTTTACTCTTCTTCCTCGGCTTAACTTTTCAACTTTCTTTGTTTTGCTGACTCCATGATGGTGAGTTTTGCAAGACTTGGACTCATACCCCTATTTCGCCCCTTATCTCTTCATGTTCCTATCCTATCTCTTCGTTCATGTTCCTATCTAGGTGTGCAAGCATTCTCTGGCCTGCAAGCGCTATCTTGGATACCAGGTACCATCCTTTAAAATTCTTAAGACCTAGCTTCTATCTCTAGCCAAGTATTCTCTTTGGGCCCTCGTTCCATTTCACACCCAAGGGACTTTCTCAACCAGTCTCCTAAACAGGCCAAAGTCCACCCTCCAGAAATCCAAAGGAGCAGTTCTGCTGATACCCCTCCTTACTTCTCTCAGAATTGAAGACTATCATTTAATGATCTCTGTGCCCAAGATGGCCTCTAACCATCACATCACCCACCAGTTCTTTGTTCACAAACAACAGGTCCAGCAGGGAACCTTTCCTGTTTGGCTCACTCACCATCTGTGTCAGGAAGTTTTCTTCCACACACTCCTGGAACCTCCTGGAGTGTTCACTCTTCTGTGTTGTATTTCCAGCAAACATCTGGTAAGTTGAAGGCCCCCATGAGAATGCGGGCCAGCAATTGAGACTTCTCCCAGCTGCTTATACAATATTCCATCTGCCTCCTCATTCTGGTTGGGTGGTCTGTAACAGACTCCCATCAGGATATCTGCATTATTGGCCTTCCCCCTGATTCTTACCCATAAACACTTGACCCTTTCATCACCACCAGCAAGCTTCAGACAATCGAAGCACTCCCTAATATACAGGGCTACCCCACCGCCTCTCCTTCCTTGCCTATCCCTTCTGACGAGTTTATAGCCATCCATTGCAGCCTTCCAGTTGTGTGATTCATCCCACCATGTTTCTGTCATTGCAACTATATCATAGTTTTCCAGCTACACTATGGCTTCCAGCTCCTTCTGTTTGCTGCCCATTCTGTGTGCTTTGTTGTAGGATGAACTTCAGTTGGGCTAATGCCCTCCTTACAAAGGTTTTTTTTCACTGCAACCTAAATAACTTATCTAGTCAGTTTTATGACCTAATTCTTACAGAATTTACTTTAAATAGGTTTTTTTATGTTTAGTATTGCTGTGGTTTAACCCCAGCCAGCAACTCAGCCCCATGCAGCCCCTCGCTCACTCCCCCACCAGCAGAACTGGGAGAGAATCGGAAGGGTAAAAGTGAGAAAACACGTGGGTTGAGATAAAGACAATTTAATAGGGAAAACTAAAGCTGTGCACACAAGCAAAGCAAAACAAAGAATTAATTCACTCCTTCCCATGGGCAGGTAGATGTTCAGCCATCTCCAGGGAAGCAGGGCTCCATCACACCTAATGGTCACTTGGGAAGACAAATGCCATTACTCTGAATGTCCCCCCTTCCTCCTTCTTTCCCCACCTTTATATACTGAGCATCACATTATATGGTCTGGAATATCCCTTTGGTTGGAGCCAGTGGTCCCGGCTGTGTCCCCTAGCCTCCTTGCTGGAGGGATGGTATGAAAAGCAGAAAAGGCCTTGGCTCTGTGCAAGCTCTGCTCAGCAATAACCAAAACATCTCAATGTAATCAACACTGTTTTCAGCACAAATCAAAAATGTAGCAGAAAATCTCTGCTTTTCTTTCATCCCAAGTATATGTTAAATTAATAGTGGAGATAATGTGTATTCCAGTTTATTGACAGATCAGTGACTTCTAGCTTTATTTAATTAACCTAATAATACTCACCAAAAAAATTTGGTTTCTTCCGCTATGAAAATTTGATGCTGCATGAAGTAGAAACTGCTAGGAAGTATGAGCTATCTTCTAAGATCTTGCATCTGAAATTGGTGGGATAATATAAAATATGTTTCAAGATAGTTATGAATATCCAAATAGCTGTTAGTTGGTCAAGAATGATTTTCCATTTTAAGCTACTGAATTTCTGTGCCCTTATCTCACACGTGGGAAACTGTGTGTGTGTTTGTCCCTGTATTAATTTTTGCCCACTACACAGTTTACCCAGAAGGTATCTTTGAAGGCCAACTGAGAAGACTCAGCTGTACTGCATTAAAAAAAAAAAAACATGAACAAAAGCCAAATTTAGATTATTTATTTTTATCATTTTGTTCTTATGTCACTGTTAGTAGTTGTTCGTAATTTATTTTGTTCCTCTTATTTTTACATTTTTCTTAAAAAATTAATAAAGACAAACCCAGAATTTTTTATTGTAATACAGATAACAATGGGAAAGGCAAAATTCTTGCTGTCTTGCGGCAGACAAAAAAGACACTCCGTTGGTGTGCAGGTAATAGGCACTTTATTAACAGAAGGCTTCGTTTTGTAGTCTTTTCTTCTGTCCATGCATATACATGCTATAATTCATTGGTTAAGTGTTGTTGTTCACACGCTGCAGTTCATCTTTTGATAGGTGGTCAGTGTCCCTTCAAGTGCTGGCAAATCTCAAAATAAAACCTGTTATTTATGGCAGTTCTTCCTCCTTTTCTGCTCTCCCACCTTCCTGGTGTTTACATTCTTTTACAAGCTCACAGATGTAACTGATCAAATTCAAGGCCTAAGCTGTCTACAGCCCAGCTGTTTCCCACACTGTCTCCTTAACCCTCCAATTATACAGTGATCTGCAGATGGCAATTATTACATATGTTATGCCATTACTCAGTGTGAGAGGGGTGCTGGGTCATCTTTTAACTATAGTAAATATTTCTTAATTGATTTTCTGCTGGCTCGATCTATCTTTCAAATTTGGAATTGGCCAGATTGTGATTTACAAAGTAACCCCGCCTTCTTGACCACACAAGTAGGCAGAGAAAATCTGGCAAAGAGGAATAGTCACAAGTTGTCTTCTAAGTGTATCAGTAAAAGCATGTAGAATTTGGGTTGTAAAAAACACAAACCCATAAAAATATTTCTTGTTTTCTTTTGCTAACCATCCAATTAACTTTATGGAGGGGCTAGAAGAAGTTTGCATGTGTTAAAACATTGTAAAATTAGTGCCTTCAATTGTTTGGGTTAAATAATAATGGAAGTAGTTGACAATGTTTATTGTCCATGATTGCTCTTGATCAGCTGTTACTGGTTCTTGCACATATAGTAAAGCATTTGACTTTTGTCCCCTTCGTGCATTTAGGTATTAAAACTAATAGTATGTCCTTTTAATCAAATGTTGCTTCCACAGTTAACAAGATTCAGAAAAGTACAGTTATATTGCCTCTAATTCTTTTTCTCCCTCCACCAAAGACAGAAATTGGCAATTTGGTCAGTAACTGATCAGTAATGATGGTTAAAAAAAAGTTTGGTCTGTTGCTTTTCTGGAGTTGCTGTAACCTATTTTGCTTTATTTGTCCATGCAGAAAAAATTGTCACAAGGCTCCTGGTAACTCCAAGTCATGAGAAAGTTTAGGGTCATGGATGTCAAATGGAGACATTAGTTCATGGTTATTTTTTTTTAATAATTTTTAAATTCTTCTTTCTGGGAAGGCTATTGAGTAATCTATAGTTGCGAAATTTGTCAGTGACTTAGCACAGCTATAATGTCAAGATCTTCACTGCCTCACAAGTTAGTGCATATCAGAAAAATATGTCCTGGCATCCTTGTCAACATGCTGGTGATCCTTGTTTATTCTGAGGAACACATATGGGAGTGTTTCTGGAGTGCTAACACAGTTTATATTTTGAAGTATTAAAAATAATGGTTTATTTGGGTATGGTGTTCCTGCTGAAAGCAATGTGAAGTTTTCACAGGATACAAAACTGTTGATAAATCATTACGTTTACTATTTGGATGGCTATCAAACTGGTTTAATCTGAATTATTACTGCCAACAGTATTTCAACCCACATTAATGCTTCCAGCATTGCCTGTTAGCAGAACCATAAAGCATCAGTGCTTCAAGTTAGTAAACATTTCAAAATCCAGATTGTA
Organism: Myiozetetes cayanensis; assembly: GCF_022539395.1. Classification (NCBI taxonomy): domain Eukaryota; kingdom Metazoa; phylum Chordata; class Aves; order Passeriformes; family Tyrannidae; genus Myiozetetes; species Myiozetetes cayanensis. The sequence continues at coordinate 109,573 of NW_026086694.1, read as the reverse complement.
CCTATACTTTAATTACTTCTGATTTAGTGTACTCAACGGAACTATTGTTCATTTGATTTGAATAATATGGCTCAGGGGGTGGGGGGTTAGTGAAAAGTTCAGTATGAATTTGACATGCTATGAGGTCTTTTCTAATTGCTTACATGGCATTTTTTCCTAAATGCTTATGGAGCACTGCTAACATGGCTTTGGTTTTGTTTCCCCAAATTGAATGTAAGAGCATAGTAGTGAACTGCACCACGACTAGGAAGCTAGTGCAAAGTAACTAGCATACTGTAAATGCACAATCGTGCTCACTCCTTATTAATATTCCCATTTAAGTTAGTGTGTTGTGTTAAACCACATCTATCGAATGAAGCAACGTACAAGATGACAAGATAAAGTAGATGAAAAAGGGTTTAAGAATAACTGCATTCCTCTAAGAAATTTTGGAAACAAGTTAGTCTTTTCCCAGAGACTGAGAGGCAAAGCAAGGTCCATGGAATATTGATACTTGCTTTGATTAAAACTAATACCTTTAAGAATAAACTGCTTTGAGAGAAACACTTGACAGTGCATCATGTGGCATTTCTTTTATCCATGGGTTTGTTTGATAACATAGTACTTTATAAAGTTTATAAAAATGCTTTTCTAGGAAGCTAAATGGCAACAAAGTAGATTACAATAAACACTAAAAATGGTTAATACTAATTTTTAGCAGTTCTGCATGACATCATTGAGCTCCTTTTCCACAAGGAAGTATAACAGCAAGTAGTTATTTTATGTTTTTATAAATAATTTTCTTTATTTTTTATGTAAATATTATGAATATTTTAATGTGGCCAACACTTGTGATATGTTTAAATAGCCAGAAGTGTTTCAGTTCTCTAAGTCTGTGCCCACACATGATTTTACACAGAAGGTTGACTGAGGAATGAGTTTAGTTTATCAATGCTGACAGTACCCAAGGGATTAATAAAAGTATTCTTTGTAAAAGAAGACAGTCCACTGCTATATTTCAAAAGTTAATGGGACAAATTAAGTGTGAATATCTTTAAGGACTTCTATAGAAAGCTGAGTCTGAGGCATTGTTTTTTTACATATTTAAGGGTGCTGTGCTATAGAGTTCTGTTTTCAAAGAGGAGGTACAAGCTCAAGGGCTGTACCAACAAATGTGTATTTATTCCTATCCTAGATCTCTATTTGATTTTGCCTGCAAAAGTTGGGTCTATTCATAAAAAACAAAGCTGTCAAAGCTGGTGCAGATTTTTGGAAGTCTCAACTACTAGCATAGATTTTTAATAATTACACATACCTAAATTGCAAACTTGTTTTATTTTACAATTTATTTCTTATTAAATGTCTGGAGAGTTTTAACTGTACATGTTTTGCTCCAAAAGTCTCTTAGTGCAAGTGGAAGTCTGGTAGCATTACACTGCCAATATTATCTGAATATGCCAACCAACTGGGAATTTAACATTATTTGGCAGGCAAAGCTACAAATGCGATAGTCTGAGGAAGCCAATTAACTCTTCTTTTTAAAGTACTTGTGTTTTAAGCAGTAGGGAGCCCCTGGTGGTCTAGTGGTTAAGGGCGCGGCGCTGTCACCACTGAGGCCCGGGTTCGATTCCCGGTCAGGGACACTCCCTGGGCAGATGGAGCTCGTTAACCGTGTAAGGCAATCCATCTACGTCTTGAGGACCTCGCTGCCACCGTCCAAGCTCGCTTGGCCCTGGCAGATGAACCTTAGGATTAAAGGGTGGGCTCAGTCCTGCACACACTGTCTCTCACCTAAAAAATCCAATGCGCAGGCTGGAAGATGTAAAGACCTTCCCTGGATCTTCGCTCACGAAGACTGGCCATTATTTATTATGTTTTAAGCAGTATTAAGAAAATCATACTGAAAACTGAGGTTACTCTTGCTGGAGCATCCTTGAATATAGTGTTGTAAAGGAAGTTCTTGCCACACGCATATACATATACACACACACAAGCCCATACCTGAACTTGAAAGCTTGGTGATGTTTTCCTAGTGTGTGAAAAATTCTTTGAACTCATTCTATTTCAGAAGGAAGAGCCCATCTAATTCATCCACGTTTCCTGAAGTATTCAAAAAAATGAAGAGCTGTTTCTGATATCAAGCAAAAAATTTTGTAAAACAAAAATCCCAAACTCAACTGCATTCATCTACTGAACAAAAGGAGAAAACAGCAGAAAACAAAATAGTGTATGTTGTTGATATATATATTAAAAAAAAAAAAAAATCTGTAAAAGAACTGTTGTAGTTTAAGCCCAATGGCCACTAAGCACCATGCAGCTGCTCACTCAACCCCTCACCTCCCCACCTTGGTGGAATGGGGAGGAGAATCAAAAGTAAAACTTGTAGGTTGAGATAAGAACAGTTCAGTAATTGAAACAAAAGTTAAATATAATAATATTAGTCGTAAATAATACTGATAATCAAAAGGGAAAACAAAACAACAAAACAAAACAAAACAAGGGGTGAACAATACAATTGCTTACCACCCGCTGACTGATGACAGATCCCGTGCCCAAACCCAGATCAGCCCCCATTCCAGGTAACTCTGCCCAGTTTATATACTGGGCATGATGTTCTATGGCATGGAATGTCCCTTAGTCCAGTTTGGGTCACGTGTCCTGGCTATTCTCCTTCCCAGTTTTTCTTTTGTGCACCTCCTCATTGGCAGAGCATGAAACACACACACACACAAAAAAAAAATTCCTTGATTTAGGCTAACTATGACTTAGCAACAATCAAAACATCAGTGGTTTAACAACATTATTCCCATTCCAAACACAGCACTGTACCAGCTACCGAGAAGAAATGAACTCTATCCCAGCTGAATCCAGGACAATATCCACCCCTTATTCCATGTCATTTACGTCATGCCAGGTCTCACACTTCCCAGTGCCCCATCACCTTCTCTATGTATCTGTTTTGATAGATATACATGCAGACATCATTCCCTTAGTCTATGGAACACCTCTGTCAAATGTTCATAAAAAGTCCACAAAAGTGTTTGTTGAATTAATTTAGTCCATGACTTTGGCCTCCATCCTTGGTAACAGTCTTTCAAGCAGGAAAGATGGTGTGAGGTGTTGGATTGTTGCCTGTTGCACATTTGAGTCAGTTCTGATTCCAGTACTGCTGCACTTGTTCAGTTTTATCAAAGTTCATTCGTCATTGGTGGAAGTGCAACGATCAGAGGGAAGTCAGGCTCAGATCCCCAGACCGCCTGTGGTTAAGACTGATGCCGTGAGGTGCTCAGGGAGGTGATACACACGTAGCCACCATAGAGGTCGTAATACACAGCGTTAAATAGTTATTAACATCATACAGTTCAATTTATTCTCGCCCAAAAGCAAATCCCCTTGAGGCACACACTGGACTCCCTCATCCTCTCGCATTACCCACGAAGTGCACCTGGGTCCTTGAGCAAAAGCAATCCCACAGGTGGGTTTGCCTTTGCCTGAGGCAGGAATAACCCAGACTGTTTTCCCCAGCATGCTTTTAATGGGCATTGCAGGAACTTTATCCCCCTCTAAAGTACATAAAAGTTTTGATTGGGCAGGGCCAGCCCAATTGCCAGATCCTCTGGTGTTGACTAACCAGGTGGCCTTTGTCAAATGTGCATCCCAATGTTTGAAGGTCCCAGCACCCATCACTCTCAGTGTAGTCTTTAACAGTCCATTACATTGTTCAACCTTTCTAGAGGCTGGTGCGTGATAGGGAATATGATGCACCCACACAATGGCCTAAGTGTCTATGAGGTTGTTTAGAAAATAAGTCCCCTTGTCTGACTCAATTCTTTCTGGAGTACCATGTTGCCATTGGAGTTGCGTTTCAAGCCCAGGATAGTGTTCCAGGTGGTAGCATGGGACATGGGATATGTTCCTAGCCATCCAGTGGTTGCTTCCACCATCATAAGCAGATGGCATTTGCTGTCATGGGTTTGGGGGAGTGTGATAGAGTCAATCTGCCAGGCCTCCCCATACTTATATTTCAGCCATCGTCCTCCATACCAAAGAGGCTTTACCCGCTTGGCCTGCTCAATTGCAGTCCATGTTTCACATTCCTGCATAACCTGTGCAATAGTGTCCATGGTTAAGCCCACCCCTCAATCACAAGCCCATTTGTATGTTGCATCTTTTCCCTGATGTCCCGAGCTGTCATGGGCCCACCGAGCCAGAAATAATTCCCCCTTGTGTTGCCAATCAAACCCACCTGAGCCACTTCAATCCTAGCAGCCTGATCCACCAGCTCATTGTTCCGATGTTCTTCAGTGGCCCAACTCTTGGGTACACGAGCATATGCGTGATGTACCTGTGACGGAATGACACACGGACTTCTTGTTTGATGGACAGAAATCACTTTATCGCTAATGATCCAGGGGTTTTATACCATTCACTTTCAACTGGGAGTGGTTAAGCAAATCAAGGCAGAACGCAGCTGCAAGCCACACATCAACCACACTCACAGGCTGGCTGGCCACACAGACACCACCCACACAGACCTTGGAGTTTCAAGTTACCCTTATACCCACCCCCCACATGGTAAATTGCAAACTGAGAGCTCAACTCCGTCCCTGGACAGTAAATCAAGGCTTTAGATAAAACAATACAAGGTCATCTAGACATTTCCCAGGCCTTTCTGATTTTCTTCTTTCTTGTTCTCACACTGGCTTGCTACATGTACCTTCACAGCCAGGATCTTCACCCAGGCAGCAATATCTTACCACAATGCAGCAGCCCAGATGGGCTTACCTCTACACTGCCAGTTATTCTTCCATTGTTACAATCACCCCCACAGTGCGTTTGCCACCATCCATGAGTCAGTGTAGAGATAAAGTACTGGCCATTTTTCTTGTTTAGCAATGTCTAAGGCCAACTGGATGGCTTTCACCTCTGCAGTCTGACTCTATTCACCTTCTCCTTCAGCAGTTTCCACGACTTGTCATAGGGGGATCCATACAACTGCTTTCCACCGCTCTTGCTTTCCCACAAGACACCAGGATCCATCAGTAAACAAGGCATATTGCCTCTCACATTCTGGTAATTTATTGTACAGTGGGGCCTCTTCAGCACTTATTACCTCCTCTGGTGACATTCCAAAATCTTTGCCTTCTGGCCAGTCCATGATCACTTCTAAGATTCCTGGATGATTGGGGTTTCTTATCCGAGCTCATTGTGTGATCAGTGCAACCCACTTACTCCGTGTAGCATCTGATGCATGATGTGTAGAGGAGACCCTCCCTTTGAACATCCAACCCAACACGGGCAACCGGGGTGCCAGGAGGAGCTGTGCTTCAGTACCAATCACCTCCAAAGCAGCTAGAACCCCTTCATAAGCTGCCAGTATCTCCTTTTCAGTTGGAGTATAGCAGGCTTCAAATCCTCTGTATCCCTGACTCCAAAACCATAGGAGTTGACCTCAAGTCTCCCCTGGTGCTTTCTGCCAGAGGCTCCAGGCAGGGCCATTCTCCCTGGCTGAGGTGTAGAGCACATTTTTTACATCTTGCCCTGTCCAGATTGGCCCTAGGGCTTCTGCATGAACTTTCTCCTGTGTGATTTGTTCAAAGGCTTGCCATTGCTCAGGGCCCTATTGGTAATCATTCTTCTTCTGGGTCACTTGACGGAGAAGGCTGACAATCAGGTTGTAATTTGGAATGTGCATTCTCCAAAATCCCACAACACCTGAAAAAGCTTGTGTTTCTTTCTTGTTAGTTGGCGGAGACATTGCTGTTATCTCCTCTTATGACCAGGTGACCCACCTGGTGGATGAGGGGAAGGCTGTGGATGTAGTCTATCTGGATGGCATAGGTTCTGAAAAATCAAGTGGGAATTTTTTTTCTTTCCCTTACATCACTGTGAAAGAGGGATGTTGAAAGAGGGAGAGGGAGGGTGGTTTTTTTGCTGGGGTGATTGAAACACACACAAAAGAACTGGCAGCCTGCATTCCAGGCTGATGGCCCTCAGAAGACTGTGGGGGGGAGGTAATTATTTTTTGCTCTCCTGGGGAAACGGCGGGCACTCCGCTTTTGCCCTGACTCAGGGAAGGTGTGTGTGTGGAGGGATTCCGTGGTTCGTTTTGTTTTCGGCCGAGTCATCTGGCTGCTTCTGGCCCCGGTTCGCCTCCGTTCTTTTGCACCCTGTTCTGCCCCCAGCCCAGACCTGTTGGGATTTCATCGGAGAGGCTCAGCCGATCTGCCCAGGAACCTTTGGGGGAGGAGTCCGCCCTTCTCTCCTCCTCTCCCGTGTTTGGCAGCGGCTTGTGCGCATCGACGAAGGGGGGGAAATCCTGGCCAGAGCCAGCTGCCGACAGTGTGAGTTTGTGGGAAGAGACCCCTTTTTCCCCTTCCCCTTCTCAGTGTGGGGGAGAGATCTCCATTTTGGCTTCTCCTGCACACCAGCTCCCCACGCGGTGACCACCAGAGCCCAACTGCACCCCCTGCGGACCACCACAGAGCAACTGCAGGCTCTGCTCCTCCAGTGATCCAACAGCGCCCCCTCCCGATCGTGGTTAGAATTGTGCCAAACGGCAGAAAGTACTGAACTGGTTTTTTTGGAGGGGACTTTGGGTGCAGAATTATTGTTTAGTTGTTTTTGTGTTCTTTTGTTGTTCTACCAATACACATATATCCTTTAATAAAGGGCTGGGTTTTTTTCTTTCTCCACACTACCTCAATTGGAACCTCTTAATTTCAGTTTTACGGTTGCTTAGAGGGAGGAGCTTGGTCTTCCTCATAACTCATCCTCCTTAGCAAAACACTTCAGTCTCATTAAACTGAGACACTGGACTTCATCAAAGTCTTTGACACCGCCTCCCACAGCATACTCCGGGAAAAGGTGGCAGCCCACGGTTTGGACAGGTGTACTCTGTGCTGGCTTAAGAACTGGATGGAAGGCCAGGCCCAGAGAGTGCTGGTGAAGGGGGCTGCATCCAGTTGGCGGCCGGTCACTAGTGGTGTCCCCCAGGGATCAGTGTTGGGCCCAGTCCTGTTTAATATCTTTATTGATGATCTGGATGAGGGGATTGAGTCCACCATCAGCAAATTTGCAGATGACACTAAGTTGGGAGAGAGTGTAAATCTGCTGGAGGATAGGAGGACTCTGCAGAGGGACCTGGACAGGATGGATAAATGGGCTGAATCCAATGGTATGATGTTTAACATGACCAAGTGCCAGGTCCTGCACTTTGGCCACAACAACCCCATGCAGCACTACAGGCTGGGGACAGAGTGGCTGGAGAGCAGCCAGGCAGAAAGGGACCTGGGGGTTCTGATTGACGGGAAGCTGAACATGAGCCAGCAGTGTGCCCAGGTGGCCAAGAAGGCCAATGGCATCCTGGCCTGTCGACGTGGGGAACAAGAGGGGTTGGCACCACAAAGCTCTTGCTTGAAGGTAGCGGTGCAAAACAGGGTAATTTATACAGTCTAACTTCTATGATTAAAACATCTTAACATACATATTCATATGATTGTAACATCTAATCATACATATTGATAATAGGCGGAGTCTGGGCGGAGCCCTTTTTTGGCCCCCATTCTTGGTGGTACATCCGGTCCTTCACCCTATGGGGCTGGAGTCTTCCGTAGTCTTCCTCCATATGACCTCTCTACCTTTCTGTTGTTTTTGCCCCAGTCACTGAAGCTTGGAGAAAGCCTTGGCTTTAGGCCTATTTCTCCTCTTCAAATGTCTACCTTGGCTGACTTTGCCTTAATTTATGGCCTACAGACCCACTGTATAATGTTTCCAGCCTTCTTCTTAAGATTAGGTCCAAGGAACGGAACAGAACAAATTTTTCTTTAGCAATTTAGGCAGAGCAGGTATGGAGGGGCTTCTCTCAACCGAGCAAGATATTTCAGTTAATTCTTTAGACCTTGCTCATGTTTCACTTTGACTCCAGCTCGTATTGAAGTTCCAGCGTGTCCAGTATGGCAGCACTCAGAGGCACCGTGACTTCATTCAGACCACAATAGTCTACTGTTGACCTCCATTCTCCATTAGACTTTCACACTGGCCATGTGGGGCTGTTAAAGGGTGAGTAGGTCCTGCTGTTCTTCAACCTTCAGCAACCCCACAACAGAAGAGTCCTCTGAGAAACCGGGCAAGGTAGAGAACTGTTTAATTTCCTCCCTCTCCCAGGCAGCTATACCGAAAGCCCACTGGTACCCTTTGGGGTCCTTGAAATACCTTCTCCTGAGATAGCCTATCCCAAGGATGCACGGAACCTCTGGACCAATTCCAATGGTGTGCTTTTACCACTCATTCCCAATCAGGCTGATTTCAACCTCCAATACAGTCAGATGTTGGGATCCCCCTGTCTCTACAGAAATACAGATGGGTTTTGTCCCTGCATAGCTTGATGGCATTAGGATACACTGTGCACCAGTGTCTACTAAAGCCTTGTACTCCTGTGGGGCTGAGGTGCCAGGCCATCGGATCCACGCAGTCCAGTAAACCCAGTTATCCGTCTCCACCTGGCTAGGGGCAGGGCCCCTCTAATACTGAACACACCTGCTAACTTCCTGTAGAAATGGACTAGAACTTCTCTCTATAGAGTCCGTACTATGACCAGCCCTTCCATTCTGCCTGGAAAACTGTCCACTGGAGACTGGAGCAGCAACTTTCCAGGGAAAACATCCATTTGTGGTTGTTTTTCCCTGCAATTCCCACACCCGTGCCTCTAGGGTCAATATAGGTTTTCCATCCCTCTTCCTCATGTCCTGTCTGTGGTCCCACAGGTAGAAGCACAGCGTACCCCATGCTGTGTACCTTCTGTATCCTCTCTCTTGAGAAAAGAGAACTCCTGCTGTCAATTGCTGAGATACCAGCCTATACAGGTGGGGAGTAGGTAAGATCCTCTCTGGATTGCTGGAACTCCAAGATGAGGGAGGAAGAAATACTGTCTTCATATTCCTGGAGTTGCCAAATTGCATCACCCACTGTTGGTGACACATCATCTTTCCAAATTAATGTTGCCAAGGGATTGGCATGTGCCGTTGGTGTGCTCTGTATAAATTTCGACCACATGGGTCGTAGACATTGGACTTCATCTGGATCTGTGGGGAACATGGAATATCGTCTTTATAGGGATACGTTTCCCTCACACTTGACAAGAGCCACCTCCAGAGGCTAAGTACTTGTGTCTTTTCCCCCATCACTCTGTCAATGCTGAGTTCCTTAGCAAGTGATCCCAGCTGCCTGGCTTCCTTACCCTCTAATTCTAAACCGTTAGCCCTGTTGTCCCAGCATCGGAGCAACCAGGTGGTAATATGCTCAAGTAGATGACAGCTAAAATCTTTTCATATCTCCTGCATCTCACTCAGGGATAGGGATCGAGTTGTGGTTGTCTCTACTGTCTTCTCTTCCTGTTCCTGTGATGGCCTTCATAATGGCACTGAAAATGGCCCTTATGACGACCCTGCTTCTTCATCCTCTCCACCTTCTCTGACCTCCTTGTCCTCCTTGATTGTCTTTGCTGCAACTTTTTTACTAGGTGACATTTCTGTACATTTCTTCTGCTTCTGTACAGGGGCAATTGACACCATCACATGTTGATTCTGTGTTTCGGTGGCAGCACCTCTCTCTGGGGTTTAAGCTGCCACAGTGTCTGTCACGGGGATTGGAGCAGCTGCAGGGCCTGTTGTCATCTCATTGTCAGATTTAGAGACCTTCTTTTCCTCTGGAGGGTACTGAGCAATGTTGAACATGGCTCAACAGGCCTGGGTCAGGCCCCAACATGTTGCAGTGATTTGTGTCTCTCTGGGATTATAAGGGTGATATCACACCTTTTTAAAATATTTTACTAGTTTTTCTGGATTCTGCACTTGTTTGGGGGTAAGGTGCAAACACGTTGGAGGTGTCCGCTGCCCTAGGTACTCTCCCATACTATCCCACACAGCTCAGTACTCCAAACTATCCAGCCTTGTGGCAGACCTCTGAGTGATGTTCTTAATTAACTGTCTGACCTTAAACAAGACCTGAACCATATGTAACAACATACTGGCTCCTATCAAAAGGACCAGGTTGGTTTCAAGGGTATTCAAAGCATATTCAAAATCTTTAAAATTCTCAAACCCTACTGTAATCAGCCTGGAGGAGAAGGAAGGAAGGAAGGAAGAAAGATGTAGGAAGGTATCTCCCCCATAGGTTGTTTTTCTGAGGAGAAAAGGCCAAAAGTGTGAATATTAGTCATTCCCAGTAGGTGATTCCCAAAGCACAGAGGTGCCTGCAATGCTGAATACATACACCACTGGGTAACTCCCATATACTTCTGGGTACCTCTCCCAGTTTATATACTGGGCATAGTGTTCTATGGTGTGGAATATCCCTTTTGGCCACTTCAGGTCACCTGTCCTGGCTGAGCTCCCTCCCAGTTTTTGTCTTTTGTGCACCTCCTCACTAGCAGAACATGAGACACAAAAAGAAAAAAATTCCTTAACTTAGGATAAACATGCCTTAGCAACCACTTAGCAAACTTAGCATCAGTGTGTTATCAACATTATTCTCACACTGAATCCAAAACACAGTGCTGTACCAGCTACTGAGAAGAAATGAACTCTATCCTAGCTGAAACCAGGACATCGGTGTATGAACATATGTGCTTGTTGCTGTGCAGCAAACAAGAATTCCAAACCTTGGAAACTTTTTTCAGATCATCAAGAATACTTTGGGAGTTTTGTTTTAAGGTGAATAAGTTTGTAGTTGTTTGTAGGTGAGATTTTAAATGTAATTGAATTACTGTACTTTGCAATTCAACCCCCTTCTCGAAATTCATTGTTTGAATGGGTTGTTATTTTACAAGTGCAGTAGGTTTAGATACATGGTCCTCCGTCAAAGTTTCAGGTGACTGCTACTACTATGTTCCATATTTTCATATGAAAATTCTTTTTGCTTGGAAAGTGTTTCTGTGAAGAACAAATAAAAACATCTGCCTCACCAATAAATGTTTATAGTCATGGTAACTTGAAAGAAGGATAAATTTGTCATCTCTCTTTTTGTCCTCTTCTACCCCTGAATAAAAGTACTACAAAGCAGGAAAGAAATTGCTTTTGGATTATCAAGAAATAAAATTACAGTAATTGCTCAGTTCTGGGATGGATGCTTCTAAATCTAAGTTGGCACTGCCTATTGAGTATTGATTTAGAATGGAAAGTTAAAATAGTGTATATCTTAACCTTAATATTAGGAGGGCATGGATGGGGGAAGGACTTCCGGGGGACCCACTGCCACGATACGTTGTATGTGAGTGTTGTTACACAGAAATTGCCCCAGCACAGGCTCTAAGGAGGAAATCTATGTGGACCCTTGGATTTTTAATCTCTAAAAGACATGTAAAAATGTGGGTTTGAGTGCAGGAAAATATAATGAAACGATGTAGGGAAGAGTTTATCCACAAAAAATCAGAATGTATTGGAACTTTAAAAATAATAAACACAGTAGAACATAATACACTTTATTGCACATTATCTGGCTGTGTTTTTCAAACTCTATCATCACTATGTAAAGGACTTTAAAAAACAGCAAAAAAGATGAGACAAGACCCTTTTCTAAACCCTTGGCATGATTGCTGGACCTAATCCCATGTTTTTCTTGCACATGCCATGTGATTGCACCCTGTCTCAGTTTAAATGAGACACAGGTGTTTTGTTGAGGATGAGTTATGAGGAAGACCCAAATTCCTCCCTCTAAGCAATTGTAAATCCAAAATTAAGAGGTTCCCATTGACGGGGGAAAAAAAATGTGGAAAAAGGAAAAATAACAACCCTGTAGTAAAAGATATATGTGCATTGGCAGAAACAATGAAAGAAAACAAGTAAAACAACCAAACAATACTCCTATACTGACAAATAATCCCCTTCAAAACAAACCAATAAACAAGCACAGGGAAAAAAAGGTAAACAGTTCAGTTTGTACCCTTTGGTGCAATTCTAACCATAGTCACCAGGGGGTGCTGTGGGATCACTGGTCATTGCCACATGGGGGAACACCCTTTGGGGTGTGTTGGAGAAACCGAAAATGGGTTCCCCACACACACACACTGGGAAAGGGGAGAGAGAGGAGGGAGAGAAACAACGTAAAAAAAGGTCCTTCCCAATGGGAACTCACTCTGTTCTGCTGGCTGAATCGTGCAGTATAGTTTTTCCCTCTGATGTGTACAAGGGCCGCTGCTAAGAAAGAAACAAACGGGAAAAACCTCCCGAAACAACTCCTCTCTGATGAAAATCCAAGCAGAATCCACAACAAAACCCATTCTGAGCTCTTACTCCGACCTTGTTCCAGCTTTAATAGCCACCTGAAGTTCTCTGTCCTTCCCCCCCCCATTTCCCAGGAGATGAGAGGAGAGAAAAAAGTAAAAAGGACCTCCTCACCCTTCCCCAAAAGTAAAATTCTGAGGGCCATTAACTAGGAATATGGCCTTAGCAGCAGCTTTTGTGTTTCTTAACTGCCCATTTAACGCCCCTCCATGCAGGGGGCAGGGAAAAATTCCTGCTTAGGTTCTAAGAACCGGCAAAACTATGACACACCCAAGATAACCTGTTCTATAATCTTCCTGGGCACCAAGGTCAGGTTGACAGGCCTGTCGTTCCCCGACTCCTCCTTCTGACCCGTCTTGCAGATGGGTGTCTCTTTGGTTAACCTCCAGTCATCTGGGACCTTCCTGGTTAACCAGGACTAATGATAAATGATGGAGAGCAGCTTAGGGAGCTCTTCTGCCAGCTCCCTCAATACCCTCTGGTGGATCCCATCAGGCCCCATAGACTTGTGTCTAAGTGGCTCAGCAGGTCACTAACTATTTCCTCCTGGATTGCAGGGGGTGTATTCTGCTCCCTGTCACTGTCTACCAGTTCAGGAAGCTGGTTACCCTGAGCATAAGTGGTCTTTCTGTTAAAGACTGAGGCAAAGAAGGCACTAAGTACCTCAGCGTTTTCCTCACTCTTGGTGACCATGTTGTGTGTGTGTCTCCCCCAATCCAATAAAGGATGGAGATTTTATTTGGTTCTCCTTTTGTTGTTGATGTATTTATAAAAATATTTTTTGTTATCTTTCACAGCAGTGGCCAGACTGAGTTCTAGTTGAACTTTCACCTTTCTAATTTTGTCTCTACATGACCATCAGTTGCTACTGACATTTTTAATTATTTATGCTGCCACTTAAGTTTCTTCTTTTTCAAAAGGAGTACTATCACCATATGTTGTGGGGTTTTTTTCAACTCGAGTTTAAAAAATGAGTGGATTTGGTCAAGTCTTAAGCACCTCTAGAGGCTATATATGAACTAGACTGAGGATGTAACAAAAAGTAGTCAGAAATACGGTAATTCTTGTAGTGGAACTATGTACTTGTAGAATTAGATTTAAGGATACAATATTACTTCAATGTTTTTCCCTCAGACTGGCCAGTTGTTACATTTTCTGTCCCTCATCAACTTTTTGGAGAAGTAGTGCTGATCAAATCCATGAACTAACATTTGCTTCAGACAATCTTGTACTAGCATGCTAAATATACCATAAACATATTATTTACCTTAGAAATGGTAAAACAGCCATTCATCTTTATTCTGCATTCCTACAAATAAGCTATGCTTGAATTTTCTTATTTTTTTTTAATTATAAAATAAAAAAAAAAACATTTTTCAGGGGAAAATTAAATTCTCATCTTTTTGAACAGACAAAAATGGGAAGTTGGTGTTAGCTGGTGTTAGAAAGAGTAATGTTGAGAAAATATATTTTGGTTTCCTGGTTTCTAAATTTGAAAGATTAAAAATGTTGATAAACATGAAACAGGTTCAGATGATAGCAAGAAAAAAATTTCTTCGATGATTGTGTACTCACAAAATTGACCTTTGTGATGCAGCTTAATATCTAAACACTAAAACAGTCATTTGTTTTGACAACAGAATTAACTGAGGTTAAAACAGTTGAAATTCCACTTGTATCAAGTTGCTCATTAGGAATTGCTGTTCGGTCTTTGTGCTGTCAGAAAAAATGACCTGTGCTGCTATGAATAAATAGTAGAATGATGGTTGGTCCACAGAATTTGAGAGAAAGGTTGACTAAACTTTCTACTATAGAAACAATTTAGAAGTGACACTGCAAGGGGGAGGTCAGAATGTGCACTGATATCCAACTGAGCTGTCATCTGACACTGAGCCAGACATACAAAGCTTTGCCATTTGAAGCAGCATGTGAAGCATATGTAGCTTTAAGAAAAAATTGCCCTCCTTTTATGCATGATTTGCACTGACAAACTTTTGTTTTTTACAAAAACAAGTATATGATTTGTTGATATATTTGTAATTACAAGTACATATTTATGGAGATTTTTCAAAAGTTTTTGTTTGAAACAGATATGTTAATATTTATATATATGCATGCATGTGTGTAAATTGATCCCTTGGGATGGGGATGAAGGGCAGATTTTTTTTGAGTGCCTGAGTGCTTCCAGTTATTGAAAATTAAATGTAGTTAATAGAAATATATGCTTGAATGAGATAACATTTCTTCCTGTCATGCATACTCCCCCTTAAACTAGAGGGGAGACAGTTTCCAAAAGAAGATACAAATGTAAACCAGTTTTTAGTTAATTTGTTTACTTTTTGTTTTGTTTACCTTTTTAGGTGGGAGGGATTTTTCCAGTTCATTGATATACTTACTTGGGGGCTTTTTTTTCAGGGTATGACATAATATTATGTTTTTCTTCTTAGCAATAGTAGTTGGCTTTTGTATTTGCCTTGTTTGTTTAAGAAACCAAATATTAAACCTGTTTTCCCCTCTATTGAGGAAATTGAAAATTATTTTAATCTTTTGACCTTATCTTCCAAATTATTCCCTCACAATATACTAGAGATAGGTTTTGTAACTGTTTTCAAGGTAGATGACAAAGAACTAGATGTCTTAGTGTCTCTCTGTACATAAATTAAGTAGGGGGTGTAAGGTTTTTATTTATAAACTCTCTTCTCTAGTTGCCTTGTGTAAATCTGAAAATACTGTGGACTAAATATGTAGTAGGGTATTGTATTAGAATTAATAGTGCAATTGTAACCATGTAATTACATTTTCTTTATCTTTGTATAAGATCAGTATCTCCTAATTGCTAGCCATTCACTTTGCCTTTTAGTGTCATGAAAGTCCACATACCTCTTGTAACAAGAAAAACAGTACATATGCTTTCTCAGAGTCTGAGATGCATCCTGAGCTGCAGACTCACTGTTGCTTAGTTTATGCCAGTGTCACTTATTGTATGTTGTTAGATTAAATGAAATAAAAATTGCCCATTTATTCAAATTACCTTTCCCGTCTTCTGGCAAACCAAAGCTTCCTCATTTTCAAAAACCTAACAACTACCCCACTTCTGATTTATTTGCTTCAGTCTCTATTCAAATAGCAGCTGTCTGCTTTGATGTATGAATTGATATGGATGAAGGTACCCAGAGGACCAAACCACAGCTAAGGGGTTAAGGAAAAGTTTATTCCAAAGCTGAAAACCCTAAAATACACTGCAAAAGTTATAGTGCATGGAAAGAGCAGCCACACAGAGGCCTGTACCCTGGGTGCTTTTTTATCAACATCTTTCACATGCACATAACTTCAAAAGCTGTGTTGTCCCAGCAGGGGCCTCACAGCATGTGTGTAAGAACAGTGTTATCTCTACACAGGAATTCTACTCTTCAGGGCAGGCAGAGAATAAACATGTAGATGTAATAAATGGAATCTTCCCACAGATCGCTTCCCAGGCCTGGCCTTTCCTGCTGTGAAGATCTCTCAAGCAAAACAACTGTAAAAAAAACCCCAACTCTCTTCTCCTTGTCAAATCTTCCATTCTGGGCCCCTTCCTCCTGATAGATGTGCCTATAAAACCTTCATCTTTTTGCCTTTTCTTCATGTCCTTATCTGTCCTGACTGGTGGAATGCTGTGAGCTGCAGCAGCTTGCCTTGGAAAGTGTTTTAGGATGATGCTCGGTGGGAATGTTTACATACAATTAGATGAGCTCACTAAATTTTTGAGGCCCCCTTCCTTCATAGAATACTAAACTCTCATTAGCATCCTGATTGCTAGGTATGTATCCTTAAGTGACTGAAATCCCACTAGATATTCATGTCTCTTTCTGTTATAAAGGCTAACTTTCATTTACATACTATTTTTTTCTGTCCTGTGTGTGAACAGTATCAAATACTTCTTTCAAGTCAGATATTTAAGATATTTAAGCCATAGAGTTGCCATTCTATAGCTCAGTGTAACAACGGGCAGACCAGACTATAAATACATTTTATTGATCCATGCTTAAAAGAACAGAACATTAATTCAGAGACTTTTGTAAAGGTTGGACTAGATGTCAGATATTATTTTTTATATTTTAAGACAGTAGGATAAGTATTTTTTATTTTCACAGCCCTGCTTCAGTTCCAACATTTGCTTTTATTTTGCCTTCATATGGAAGCTTGAGAAAAGGCTTCCTTCTCAATTCACATTGTTTTCTTGTCTTTTATGAGAAAAAGAACAAAGGAAATCTCAATGCTTTGACTGTAGTACTGCAGATGATGTTGAAGATTATTATTTTTGCAACATGGTAATATCTAGATGGTCCTTTTAGGTGCTATGGGCTATGATGCAGCAGGGACTCTCGAGACTACTTCAGGAAATTACTTTAGTCCCCATCATCAGCAATATCTCTTAAATGTGAAGCAACTGCTTTCCTTTCTTTGGATGTTGCAACTCACAGTGAATCTGTGCACTTGCTTCAGAAATTTTGGTGGTTGGACTATGCAGCATGAGGTTCTGTAAATAAAAGTATCAGTTCAGTTAAGTTAATCTTCCAAATTTTGAGCTGAAATCCCTGTTGGAGTTAACCCTTTGCCTATAATTCAGTCATTGAGCATGTCTGTTAAGAAAACTTTTCTACCTCATAGTAAAGAGGTAGTGCATCTACAGTAAAATCTCTATGTAGCTGTTATGAAAGTTATTGTGATACCAGCACATGAATTTGCATGGTTTGATTTGCATCTATATATTACATCTGTTTGGCAATCTCCAATAATGCCAGCCCACTGGGAGTTTTTCACTGTATCATCTAATGATTAAGGAAGCAGAAAGATAGACTATATTGGTGGTTCAGAGAAGAAAGTTTTTTCAGTTGGGGGGGGGTTTGGTTTAAGGGGTTTTTTTTCAATTATAGTGTAGATATTTTTGTTTACAGATGCACAAGTGCAGTCAACAGTGAGGGGGAACTTCTTTAGAAAGCATTCAAATTCCTTATTGATGGTATGTTTCCATAGCAATGTGTACCAAAAGCCTTTTATCTGGCTAGGAGGCTGCAGTTGATT
The DNA here is from genome assembly GCF_022539395.1 of Myiozetetes cayanensis. Lineage (NCBI taxonomy): Eukaryota > Metazoa > Chordata > Aves > Passeriformes > Tyrannidae > Myiozetetes > Myiozetetes cayanensis. Next base: position 92,249 of record NW_026086694.1, on the reverse strand, counting down.
CTAGTGGGAGACAATGTGGTCACAGGACACACATGGCTGGGCTACAGTATTATTCTCCCTTTGGGCACAAATCCATCTGCCTGCAGGAGACTCCAGCTATTATGTGGGCTACCATAAGCTCATCACAGCTATCCTGTTTTCTAAATTGGTTCAACATAGAGGGCCACAGAAAATGCATATTTCTGAATTTATTTTTTTTTTTTTTTGTTATTTAAAAATACTACTCCTGGACAAACTATGGTACTCTCTACAGCAGGTACATAGGAAACAGAACTGTTGGGAGATCTGAAGTTACAGAACAAAACTCTGAGGAACATTAAGAACTACTACAAATTTCACTTCATTTTGCCCAAAAGGGAAAAATTTATGAGTTTTCACAGAATTACAGAATCACAGAATGGCTCAGATTGGAAGGGGTCACAGTGAGGTCCAACGTCCATGGTCAAGCAGGGTTGTCCTAGAGCGCATTGCATGGGATTGCATACAGACAGTTCTTGAATATCTCCAGTAAGGAAGACTCCACAACATCTCTGGGCAATCTGTTCCAGTGCTTGATCACCCCCACAGTAAAGAAGTTCTTCCTCATGTTCAGGTGGAACTTCCTGTGCATCAGTTTCTGCCCATTGCCTCTTGTCCTATTGCTTGGCACCACTGAGAAGAGTCTGGCTCCATCCTTTTGACACCCTCCCTTCAGATACTGATAGACAGTCGTCTCTTCTTGAGGCTGAACAGATCCAATTCCCTCAGCCTTTCCTCATAAGAGAGATGTTACAGTCCTCTAATCATCTTTGTTACTCTCTGCTGGACCCACTCCAGGAGCTCCATGTCTGTCTTGTACTGAGGAGCCCAGAACTTGACACAGCACTCCAGATGTGGCCTCACCAGGGTTGAGTAGAAGAGCAGGATCACTTCCCTCGACCTGCTGGCAATGCTCTTCCTAATGCAGCCCAGGATACCATTGGCCTTCTTGGCCACAAGGGCACACTGATGGCTCATGGATGGCTTGTTGTCTACCAGGAACCCCAGGTCTTTCTCCACAGAGCTGCCTTCCAGCAGATCATCCCCAGCCTGTACTGGTGCCTGGGGTTATTCTCCCCAGGTGCAGGACCCTGCATTTGCCTTTGTTGAACTTCAGACAGTTCTTCTCTGCCCATCTCTCCAACCTGTTGAGGTCCTTCTGAAGGGCTGCACAGCACTCTGGGGTATTGGTCACTCCTCCCAGCTTTGTGTCATTATCGAATTTGCTGAGGAGGCACTCTGCCCCTTCATCCAAGTCATTGATGAATAAGTTAAACAATACTGGGCCCAGTATTGAACCTTGAGGGACACCACTAGTGACAGGCCTCCAACTAGACCCTGTGCCACTGATCATGACCCTCTGGGATCTGCTGTTCAGCCAGTTCTCAATCCACCTCACTTCTCTTCCAGTCCACACTTCCTGAGTGTACCTATGAGGATGCTGTGAGAGACAGTGTCGAAAGCCTTGCTGAAGTCTCACTGCTCTCCCCTCATCCATCCAGGGAGTTGTCTCATCCTAGAAGTCAATCAGGCTGGTCAAACATGATTTCCCTTTAGTGAATCTGTACTGACTGCTCCTGATCACCTTCTTATTCTCCATGTGGGTAGAGATTGTCTCCAGAATAAGACACTCTATCACCTTTCCAGGGACTGAGGTGAGGCTGACTGACCTGTGGTTCCCTGGGTCCTCCTTCTTGCCCTTTTTGAAGAATGGGGTGACATTTGCTTTCTCCCAGTCCTCTCCCTATCATCATGGCCTTTCAAAGATGACACTATGGTGTCCGCCAGCCCTCTCCTCACTTGTGGATGCATCCTGTCAGGGCCCATGGACTTGTGGGTGTCAAGTTTATTTAGGTGTTCTCTAACCTAATCCTCTTTGACCAAGGAAAACTCATCCTTCCACCATTCCTTTACCCTGGTCTCCTGGGTCAGAGATCCCTGAGGGCTGGTCTTGTCAGTGAAGACCAATGCAAAGAAGTTGTTCAGTACCTCTGCCTTCTCTGTGTCCTCTGTTACCAGGGCCCCTCCTTCATTTATTTCCTGCTTACACTTGAGTAATGACAGGAGTTCCTTGTTTATCCACATAGCTCTCTTGCCCCCTTTGCCCAATTTCTTGCTCATCAGGATGCACCATTCTTGAGCCTGGAGGACATGATCCTTCAATATTGACCACCTCTCTTGGACCCCTCTTCCCTGCAGGGCCTGTTCCCATGGGATTCTTCCAAGAAGATCCCTAAGGAGGCTAAAGTTAGCTCTCCTGAAGTCCATGGTTACAATCTTACTTGCTACCCTGCTTCCTCCTTGCCCCCTACTGAACTCCACAATCTCATGGTCACTGCAACCAAAGCTGCTCCCAACCTTCACATCTCCAACAAGGTCTTCCCTGTTTGTTAGTATGAGGTTGAGCAACACACCATTCGTCGTGGGATCCTCCACTACCTGTGACAGGAAGTTGTTATCAATGCTTTTCAGGAACCTCCTGGACTCTTTGTGCTTTTCTTTGTTGCTCCTCCAGCAGATATCATGGTAGTTAAAGTCCCCCACAAGAATCAGGGCCTGTGACTGTGAGGCTACTTCAAGCTGTCTGTAGAAGGCCTCATCCACTTCCTCCTCCTGATCAGTTGGCCTGTAGCAAACACCGACAACGGTGTCACCCTTACTAGTCTGCCCTTTTATGCTAACCGAGAAGGTCTTGACTTGTTCATTATCCACCCCAAGACAGAGTTTGATACATTCCAAGTGTAACCTCACATAGAGGGCAATTTCACCACTGTGTCTTCCTGGTCTGTCTCTCTTAAACAGCATGTAGCTGATGCCGAATTTCTACCCCAACAGGCATAGGAAACTGCTCAGAGACAAGTTTTAAGTCTTTCAGTAGCAAGGTATTTATTTAAGCAATGTTGGGGAACCCCCGGCTAATGCCAGACACAGAGTTCCAAAGTAATCAGTGGACAGTGTGACTATTTATACAATTTTTGTAAGAGATTACATCATTTTTACATGCACAAGATTGCAACATTTCATTATAATATTCATAGCAGGTGGAGTCGGGGCATAGTCTGGGTGGAGTCATCCTTTTTGGGGAGATGTGCAGGGGGAGATCCTGTTCTTCAGCCTCCAGGTCAGGGTCTTTCAACTCCTCTTCATCAGTGAACTCTTTACCTTTCCTTAATTTTGCTGACTCTAACGTGTATTTGTCAGGAGTTTTTGGATCCTGGCCCTCTCCTTTCCTCTTTATCTCTCGTGTGCTTGCTTATGTCTATTTAAGTATGTATGTTAGCATTTTAATGATTTCTGTTTTCCTGTATTTTTATTTTATGTTCTTTTATGTCAGTGTGTCCCTATTCTTTCGGCAAAGTGTTATTTTCCTCTAGCCTTGAATTTTGATTCTTTTAGTTCTTTTATTCAGAGCATGCATTCTGAGTTAACTCTTTCAGGGTCCTACTCTGTTTCATAGCCCTTCATTACAACATTCCAGTCATGTGAGCTATCCCACCATGTCTCCATAATCGCAATGGGATCAAAGTCCTGTGACTGCACATAGATCTTTAGTTTCTCCTGCTTGTTCCCCATACTGTGGATGTTGCTGTACAGGCACTTTATAAAGGTATTTGAGCGTGTCAATATCCCAATGGGGGTGCAAGGAGATGCCCCGGAGTCCTGTCTTGTGGTTATGTCTTAAGCTGTTTGTACTTGCATAATATTCCCTCCTTTTACTCCTTGGGTGGTTACTATAGTTGTCCTCTTCCTCCATCTTTTCTGGTTTGAAGCTTGTCTTACCAGGTTGGCCATTCTATTGGCAAAACCACAAATTTTCCTTTGTTTGCCTTTGCTAGAAATATGTAGCACAACATATATTGGTGGAGGTAGGTTAAATACATTTTTTTTAGAAAAACAGCAAACATTTTTGGGAATTCGAGGAAAATGCTAAATTTATTTTTTTTTAGTGTTCATGGTTTCATTAGCAACAGCCACTAGCAACTTAAACTTCTTGAATTCCAAAGGATGAAAGGTATTTAATTTGAATGAAGTAGAAAAAATAAGTTAGGATCAAACATGCTTTAGAATTTTAACTGAATAATAGAATTATGGAATCATTTAGGTTGAAAAAGACATTTAAGATCATTGAGTCCAACCATTAACCTAATACTGCTAAGGCCACCACTAAACCATGTCCCTAAATGTCACATCTACGCATCTTTAAAATCCCTCCAGGGATGGTGACTCTACTACTGCCCTGAGCAACCTGTTGGAATGCTTGACAACCCTTTTACTCAAAAACCTTTCCTAATATCCAACTAAACCTCCTCTGGTGCAATTTGAAGCCATTTCCTCTTGTCCTATTGTTTGTTACTTCGGAGAAGAGACTGACCCCCACCTTGCTACAACCTCCTTTCAGGCAGTTTTAGACAGAGATAAGGTCCCCCCAAAGCCTCCCTTTCTCCAGGCTTAACACCCTCATCTCACTCAGATGCTCCTCATAAGACTTATGCTCTAGACCCATTGTTGTGAATAAGTGTTTTGCCGGCTTAAAGAAACACCAGCAAAGGTATTGGCAAAAGTAGGGTTTAATTTGAATTTGTGAAAATGCAACTTTATAGAGTTTGCTGGCAAGGTTCACTCTATTACTTACTGGACAGATTAAAGCATAATGTTAGGATCCAATTATTAAAAGATGCCTCTGCCTGAATTAAGGTTCAAACAAGACCATATGCCAAAGTCAATAGTACGGATTTTATTTAACAGTAAATATGAGGTAGAGAGAGAGAGAAGGGAATGGGGGGAGAAAAAGTGAGAGAGAGACAGAGATTAAGTAAATATATATCACCACCATGTGGATCTCTGCGGTGTTCCGCTGGTCCATCTTCACCCTGGTCTGCTCGGTGGTGGGGGTCCTGAAGTTGTGCTTCTGGGGTACCACTTTTATACAGTCCAGGTCTTGGGTATTCATGGGGGTAGATGCCATTCCCACAACTTGGGCTGGCATGGGTTTTAAGGACTTGCTTCCTTTCTCATCGTTTGCCATGGTGGGAGTTTTGTCCAGTGCGCTTACAGTCGCAGGTGGGAATTTTTTTGGATAGGTTTCCCAGATCTGCTTTACCAGGCCTAGCTTCCTGTTGTAGCTGTCTGCACTTTCCCACAGTCTGCTGAATCCGAAAAATTCGGTATAATGAACTGCCCAGAGACTTTGATCTTTTGAGCAGCAAAGGTATTTATTAGCAGCGCTGGGAGCAAGTCAGCTATTACTGGCAAAACTTGCTCAAAGGCTTCACACAAAATCAGCACTTTCATACAATTTTCATACATGATTAAATGCATATTCTAATGATTACAACATCTATCTATGCATATTAATAACAGGCAGACTATAGGTGGAGCTCAGGCGGGGCTTGGGGTGGTACTTATCTTGGCCCTCAGTTTTGGGGGTAGTTCCATCCTTCCTCCCATGAGTCTGGGGGCTTAAACTCATCTTCCTCAGCTTGACTCTTCTTCTTTTCCATTGTTCTCGACCCGCTCAATGAAGCTTGGAGAAAGCCTTGGCTTCTGGCCTGTTTCTTCTATTCAAATGTCTACCTTATCCTACTGCAACTTAATTTATTACCTCTAGGCCTATGACATGTTCTTTTACCATTCTCTTAAGTTTTGTTCCAGTAAGTAGAACAGAACAAGCACAGATCGTTTTTGGATGTTAGTAGCTTGTTAGCAGGCCTAAATTTCTTAGTTAACTCTTTTGGGCCTTGTCATGGTTTTGCTCTGGGTAAATTTGCTTTCACACACCACACACAATTACTATTAGTTGAGAGAAGGTTTATGCAGACAAAAGAGACTGGATTTGGGGAAAATAGTATGAACATTTCCTTACTAGCAAAATAAAAACTACTAAAGAACTACATCTATAACAATTCTACTTAAGTAAAAGTATTATGTATTTACAGAAATACTTCTTCCCCCTTTATATCAGTCCAAGGAGGAAAAGCAGTTTCCTTCTCCATTCTCAAAGCTCCAGGTCTCTTCAATAACTCTGCAGCACTCTCGTCACAGCTGGAACTCCTTCATCTCTCTCTTGCTCTGTGTTGGCCCCCAGGGCTGGGCCTACCCCCCTCCTGGGCTAAGGCCGGAGGCTGGGGGTTACCTTGAAACCTTCAAGGTTTTTTCTTCCATGGTCTTGCAAGGGGACACTTGCCTACCATGGATCTTCTTCCACGGGGTTCCATCCCTGTTTCCCTGTGGAGGTCCCATCCCACGGGAGAAACAGTCCTCTCTGGCATGGGTCTAGCATGGATTCCACACATGGATCCCAACATCCCTACCTGAGCCGTTTTCTGCTCCAGCGTAGGTCTCTTCTCTCTCAGTCACAAATTTTCAGCAGCAGCATGGATCTTTCACACAGATCCCAAGTTTACCCGAACTGTCTTTCGCTCCGGCGTAAGTTTCGTTTTTCTCAGGGTAACAAATCTTCAACAGGACTCTGCCTTATCTCAGTCCCTCTCATGAAGTCTCGACTTCCTGGTACATCCACAAGCTCCTCCATGAGCGGCATGGGGGGTCTCCTCACCCCAACAATCTTTCACAGGGAACAGGGTTTTATTTTTCAGTCTTTTTCCTGCTGAAGGGAGAAAGCGAAAGGGGGGGGGGGGAAGCAGCCCCCCTTTTGGACTTTCCTTCTCTCTCCTCCGGCTGCCAGCTTTGACCTTGGAGGTCCCTTATCTCTTTGCCGGAATTCTTCTGTAGCAGTTCTTCGTCCAAGCAGTCAGTCTTTTAAAGTTTTTTTTCTTCACTCTCTTACAAGAGAGAAGGGGGGTTTCAGTGCTACACCTGTCCCCGGCCCAAGCCGGGGGAGGAGGGGGGCTAGACTCCACTCAGGGCCTGCCACCTCCTACATGGTTGCTGCTTCTAATTTCAACTGCGCCACTAACCTTCTCTTCTGTTTTTCTTAAATATGTAATTAGCAAAGGCATTACTGAGAGTTTTAATTGGCTTCTTGTCTGGAAATCCACCTGGACAAAACCATCCTCAGCCCCGGGGGCTGGCCAGTTGGGCAAAACCATGACAGGCCTGACCTCCTGTTTCACTGCACAGTGCAATTCTGTCCTGTGTGCTAATTCCAAAACTTCACCTCCATTTAGGCCTTGGAATTAACGCCTTCCTTTTTGCCATTTGTGCTTATCTGTTGTGGTGACTTATGGGAATTTCCTTCTTTGATAGTATTTTGAGGCAGTTCATTGTGCTCTTTAAGTCCTTACACATACAAAGGAAGATCAAACTAGAAGTAATTTAGAATGATTTACATGGAAGCCAGGAATGCAAAAGGGGATAGGGGTGCAACAATAATCAATTCACATGCACACAGGTAAAACCATGTGTACACCTATTTCTATGTCTGTAAATGTATCTATCAGAAATTCCCCCCAGGTTCAGTGAAAAACATCAAATCCCTTTGCCTTTCCCAACAGGCAAGGGTTGCACCTGGATGAGCATGGAGATGGTGGGGGGGGATATCAGCCTAGGCCTCATCGTCAGTGATGGTCCTTTGAGAGTTTGTGAGCTCTGAGAGGTGTCCCACTCAGAGGGAGATGCTGACACAGACCACTGCAGTTCAGGAGAGCTCAAAGGGCCTCATTCATGACTGCTGTTTATAGGGTCACAGAATCATTTAGGTTGGAAAAGACCTCTGAGATCATCAAGTCCAACCTTCAACTGATCATCATCTTCTCCTGCTTGGCTTTAGTCATCAGTAAGTTTCCATCCTGGCCATAACCCAAGTCAGTAACTACTGGGCTTTTTTCCCAAAGTGCAGTAACAATGTGTCTAAGTTTAACAAGACAGGAAATGTTCTGTTAGGAGAGCAGGATATGGGAATAAACAATCAAGCTCCTCCGTCCGAGTAGTTACAACTTTGAAATTTAGAGGGTCCAGTCAAAAAGTGTGGAAAAGAAAAATAACAGCTCTTTACAAAAGAATATATATATATGTGCAACACAACAAACAAATAAGCAACAATCCTGTAACCCCAAATTTCACCAAAAACAATTAAGTACTTCTTTGCCTTTCAGTGCAGTTATAACCACACCCACCAGGCTGGCACCTCCAGAGGCAGGTAGCTGCAGTTGCTCTCTGATGGCTGGCAGGGGGTGCTGTTGGGCTCTCGAGCAGCAGAGGCTGCAGTTGCTCTCTAGTGGTCGGCAGGGGGGGTGCACTGCAGATGAACCCCACGTGGCAAATGGCGGATCTCAGCTGTGCGGGTGGTTCAAGACCTCAAGGTGGGCCCCCACCCCTTGACCACGAAAGCGGCAGCTAGCAAGGGACAGGGATGTCAGTCCATCCATTGAAGAGCAGGGGAACCCAGGAAAAAAAGGAAAAACTCACAAGATGCTGGCAGTCTCCATGACAGCAGAGAAGAGGTGGGGTGCGGCCCTGCAAGGACTCTCTCACTGGAGAACGAACAGGAGCTTCTCTGGTCCTTGGCAGCTTGGAGAGGCACCCAGGCCGTAGGCAAAACAGGACACAAGGGGTCAGAGGCAAAAACTCACAGCTCACTCCCACACCCCGCTCCTGAGATATGGCCAAAAAAACAAGTCCCACCCAAAAAGCCCAGCCGGACCCCTCTAGCCCCACCCCACGTGCTTCCCAAAAAAAAAACCCAAAAAAGGTAAAACCCCCAAACCCTAAGCACCTCCCAGCCAAAACTGCCAGCCCCCCCTCCCCCTTTTCTCTCTTTCTCTGCAGCTACCACTTTGGCCAAAACCACACAGAAAAAAAAAAAAAATCTACCTTCCCCCCTTGCCTTGGGGAGAGGATAATAAAAGAGTTCTGTTTTTTGCAAAGAGAAGCCATTAGCATATCAGTAGGACAGTCATTAAGGTCTAAGCTGAGTAAACACCAAAACCTGAAAAACTCACCCCAGCCAAGTGGTTGGTGTGAAAAAATTCACTAGAAGCTAATGAAAAAGAAAAAGAAACTATAACACGATGGTACCATTACACTAGGGCTATGATTCAGGTAAATGGTTTACCAAGGTTACAAAGGATAACTGCTTATCCTTTGATGTGCACCTTGGTCAGGTAGTTGTTGTTTCTGGTTGTTCCCACCCTTACTATGCAAGAGCACCTGGTACAACCAGGGAGTGCCTCACGGCCCAATTGGTATGGTCAATGGATGCTTCACTGCTCAGCTGATTTGGTTGAAGCTTAACAGGAGCTTCTGAGATAATAGAGCAGAGCAAAGGATGGAAGGGGGGGTGGGGATGCACCACCACAACCCTACATTGCCCTACTTTGGACATGTTCCAGCACCTCAATGTCTTTCTTGTAGCGAGAGACCCAAATCCGAACACTGAGTTTCCTGCCCCTTCTTCCAAAGGTACTAAACTCCTTTTTTTCCTGCATTCCAACAAAATGGAACAGGTCCTTAAGGGAACCAACTAGGAAAGATGCCCTCCTTGATCTGCTCCTTGTCACCAGAGGGGATCTCATGATGATGTGATTCTTGGGGATGGTCCTGTGCAGGGCTAAGAGTTGGACTTGATGATCCCTGTTAGGTCCCTTCCAACTAAGCATATTCTGTGATGCTCTGATTCTTTGAAAATGTCACTGTTCAGCCAGGTTGGCCTTCTTCCCTGCTGTCTCATCTTTCAGCACATAGGGACAGCCTGTTCCTGAACCTTGAAGATTTCTTTCTTGAAAAGTGTCCAGCGTTCATGGACCCCTTTGCCCTTCAGGTCTGCTGCCCAAGGGACTGTCTCAACCAGTCTCCTAAACAGGCCAAAGTCTGCCCTCTGGAAGTCCAAAGGAGCGGTTCTGCTGGCACCCCTCCTTCTCTAAGAATGTCATTGCTGTGCCCAAGACTACCTCCAATCATCACATCACCCACCAGTCCTGTGTTCACAAACAACAGGTCCAGCAGGGCACCTTTCCTAGTTGGTTCACTCACCAGCTGTGTCAGGAAGTTATTATCTTACACATACTCCTGGAACCTTCTGGACTGTTTTCTTTCTACTGTGTTGTATTTCCAGCAGATATCTGGCAAGTTGAAATCCCCCACGAGAACAAGGGTCAGTGATTGTTAGACCTCCCAGCTTCTTATAGAATATTTCATCTGCCTCCTCATCCTGGTTGGGTGGTCTATAACAGACTCCCACCAGGATATCTGCATTTTTTTCCTTCCCTCTGATTCATACCCATAAACACTGGAGCCTTTCATCACCAGTGGCAAGCTCTAGACAGGTAAAACACTCTCGAAGGTGCAGGGCTTCATCACTGCCTACCTAAAAAGTCAATAATGGATAATAATCTGAGGGCTGTACCAGCGTAGGAAGTTTTCTCTTCACATCTTGAACCCGGGCCCCAGGGAGGCAGCAGACTTCCCTAAGGAGTGGGTCCAATCTGCATATGGTGCCTTCTGTTCCCTTCAGAAGGGAGTGTCCTATGACAATGATCCATCTTTTTTTTCTTTATGTAGAGCTGTTGTCATGGTTGTTATTTATCTTTCTTGCAATAAAGCAGCTAGTAGATTCCAGGGAAGGAGAGAGGGTGTGTGGTGAGAAGGGACTTGTCTATTAACTCTGCTCATTTTGGTGAAACATAAAATAAGCTAATAGGTATCATTAAGAAGAAACCGTTGTGAGGAACTGGACTTTCTAAATTGTCTTACAACATTGCTACTGGAGAGAGCTGTGCAAGCCTTCTTCCAGGGGATTGAAGATAAGGCTGAAGGGAGGAGGCCATAGCCCACAAGCTGTTAGATTTGTGAGGCCCTAGGGGGTCTTATGTGTGTGATGCTTCTTTTAGGTGTGTGATGTTTATCTAAGGGAGACCAGTGGCACTCTCCTGGGGTGTGATGCTTATCTCCTATGAGCCAGACTGTGTCAAAAACAACCTTTTGTGCACACACCCATGACTGCCCTAGAGAATGACTGAGTTTTAGCTGCCGTGCCTCCCCTCCCCTTCCTCCCCCACCCAAGGCTAAATGACTTTGCAAAGACAAGGGTTTCCAGCCTCTGCAAAAGTGACCACCCCCCTCCCTTCAGGAGGTGGCACCAGGAGGGTCTCTCAGGGTATATAAACCCACCAAATTTTGATTCACGGGCTTCTCTCCCTCACCTTCCCCTGATGGACCAGACACCAACCACAACAACAACCAAGTTCAATGGAAACTGTTATAAGTTAGTATAAGAATTTAGACAACTCAATTCCAATTAAACATTGATAAATTTATTAAGCAAGCGATAATAAAGCAAAACAGCGCTGGGTGGCCTGGAGGGCAAGTGCCCTGCCGAGGCACACACAAAATGTAGTAAATGTTCCTTTTTATACATTTCCAAGTCCTGAGTTTTTAATGCGGCTGCGTTGAGGCTTGAGTTTGTAGCTCATTTTTAAGTGGTCATCTGGTATTTGTCAGAGATGAAAGGTGCAGTTTCTTATCAGTTGTAAATTTTACTGATACTGATACTTGTTTGTTTAGCAAAATGTCTGCAATTATTTTTACTGATACTTGCTTGATTAACAGGATGTCCATGAAACTTATCTTGTTGAATTATAACAAAAGTTCCTTATTCCCTCATACACATAAGATTTTATGAACAAAGTTAACCCTTCTATTACAGAAACCTTTGAGTGGTGACTATAACTGCCCTAGAGAATGTCTGGCTTTTAGCAGGGGTGCCTCTGGGGTGGCCCTCTCCCCCCCAAGTCTAAATGACTTTGCAAAAACCAGTACCTCCAGGCTCTGCAAAAGCAATCGCCCCCCCCAGGAGGGTTTCTCAGGGTATATATACCCACTGAATTTTGTGTGGGCTTCTCCACCACTCCCCAATGGACTAAGACACCAATGACAACAACAACCAGGTTTGGCAGAGACCTTTGAATCTCTATAAATTTTTTTCTTTTCTCTTTTTCTTTCTCTCTTTTCCCTTACATATTTCTTGGGTGGCTATATTGAAACCTAAATGGCTAAATACCTGTTTTGCTTTTCAATACCTTTATGCTTTATATTGCCATATTACTATAGATAATAACAACCAAAACAATACATACCTGTTTTGCTTTGCAACCAAATTGTTCTAAAATAAATCCTATATATATATATATCTGCAAACACTGATAATCTAGTATCATTTTTCTTTAATTTACTCCAAGGGATTTAATAATAAATCAAAAGTTACTCCTGCCTGGTAGGGCCAGTCCATTTCCAAGTTGGCTTTGTAGAGAAAAGTGGGACCTGCTTACTGAATTTTTTTGCATGGCTTCCATCTCATTACTATCTCTGCCAATTCTTCAGTAATTGAGAGTTTCTCAGATCGTGTTTTATAGTCTTCTCAATGAGAAAAGAATACATTGTTGCAATAGTGAGGTGAAGTTTTGGGGGGTAAGCTGACCTCTATTAAATAAAATTTAAATTACTAATCTGATCATCATATCTGTGTGTGTTTCAGTACTAAGCATGAGTATTTGTCTCTTACCAAGTTGTAAATAAAACACCCTCAAAGACAAATGTTAGGCAACTGTAATGGACAAAATACAGAAACTTTGTGTTAAAAAGATCTTTCTTCGGTTAGAAGTGAAGGTTAGAGATCTGAAATAAGAATTGGTTTTACTTGAGCCTGGAATATTTATATATTTTAATCATTAGTGGGAGAGTCTTAAAAGTCTGGATATCAGTCTTAATAGCTGGGAAGGGTAAAGAAACTTAAAGGGCATTTAAGACTGCTTTGAGATTGGCCTTTTGATATTCTGTCCTCAAGAGCTTTATTTGGTAGCTAAACAATTACATTATGATGTTTGATGGATTCTACTCCCAGGTTTTTTTACTGGCATGGAAAATTTTGCAGACTTGGTCTTAATTACAATAAATACAAGTAATTACTTTGAGCACACCTTTTTTATAAAAAAAATTATTAGATCTCTTCAAATTTTTAGAGAAAATATTTGGTAGATTTTATCTAATGTCTAAAATAATTACATTAATTTAGCATTAGTGAGTATCAAGTTACATCATCAGATTTTCAATTGTCTTGCTATTTGTTTGACAAAAGCATAATTTTTTTCATTTGAAGTTTGAGAAATTCTATGAAAATATTGTGGCTATAATGAATTAAACACAGATTTACACTGTAAGAGTTAAATGTACATGTTAGGAGTTACATTACAAATAGAACCATATGAGGTACTTAATTTCATGCAGTTACTTCCAGTTGTGCAATTCACGATGTTAATTCACATCTAAATTACTTTTTAATTTCACTGTGGCATATCCAATGATTTGCTATGTTCTACTACTTAAAAACATCTGAAACTTGTGTCTAAAATCTGTTTATATCAGCTACTTATTTTAAGACTGACATATTCACTTTGAAAAAGTTCAAGTGAAAACACTGGAAAATGTTTGCAAGTACACTTTTTATTTTATGGTGGATGCTTTAGAATAATTGTAATTTCATAACAAAGATAGATAAATTACAGTACTTATTAGCATGTGTATTTTGAGAAGTTTCTGTATTTGAGGTTTATACAATCTATTTACTTCTAGTTGCTTGTAATTAAATTTTCAAGATTTCAGTGTCTCAGTTGCATAAGGTGCAATGGTGGGGGAAGGAAGTTTGACTACCTTACAGTATAGAATTGGGAACAGCCTTGTGGGGTTTTTTCCTCCTTTAATGTATGTATATATAAACTTGTGTATATTCCATCAAAATCATTACAGAAAGATAAGTAATAACCCCTCTATCACAGTGCAAAGATGCTAAACTGGCTTGTATCAGCAACAGTGTGGCCAGCAGGACCAGGGTGGTGATTGTTCCCCTGTACTTGGCACTGGTCAGGCCGAACCTCGAATCCTGGGTTCAGTTTTGGGCCCCTCACTCCAAGAAAGACATTGAGGTGCTGGAGTGTGTCCAGAGAAGGCCAACAAAGTCGGTGAAGGGTATGGAGCACAAGTCTGATGAGGAGTGACTGAGGGAACTGGGGTTGCTTAGTGTGGAGAAAAGGAGGCTGAGGGTGCACCTTATCACCCTCTACAACTACCTGGAAGGAGGTTGTAGCCAGGTGGGGGGCAGTTTCTTCTCCCAGGTAACAAGTAACAGGACAAGAGGAAATGGCCTCAAGTTGTACCAGGAAAGGTTTAGATTGGATATTAGGAAAAATTTCTTCATGGAAAGAGTGGTCAGGCATTGCAACAGGCTGTCCAGGGCAGAGGTGGATTCACCATCCCTGGAAGTGTTCAAAAAACATGTAGATGTGGCACTTGAGGTCATGGTTTAGTGATGGGCTTGGCAGTGCTGGGTTAACAGTAGGACTTGATGATCTTCAAGGTCTTTTCCAACCTTAACAATTCTATGGTTCTAATGGTTGCAATGACAACTGACTTACCTTGCCTCAACTTGCAACGAATCCTGATCTAGGATCCTACTAACTACTCCAATTTGTCGTTAATGGGAAATTTAGACCACTTTAAGAACCACAGCCTAAAGCATTGGCAAAAGTGCTTTTATTGAAATATGATGTTATAAAAGTGTGACAAAGTTTGATGGCAAGGTTTGCTCTATTACTGTACTGCACAAAGGATACAACAAAGTTACCACGACAAAATCTTAGTGCTCTATATTATAATGTTATAAGTGATATCAGTCACTTACCAAAGAACTGCACTTGGTAGGAGATCTCTTGATCTTGAGGAGCAACCTTGAGAGGCATCCCAGCTCAAGGGAAGATCACTACCGTGGAGCCAGATGCTTAACAGGGAGAGCTCAAAGAAGGCTCACTTAGACTGTCATATTTATGGAATAAAGTGGTTGGCTTGTAGTCAAATTGCATACAATGGGAAAGGTATGCATGAGACTCCTTGTACCCACAATTTTCTTTGTTCCTTGATAAATGAGTCTTGGAAAAATCACCTGCTACTCATGTGTTCATCGCATGATTGGTGTTCCAAGCTCATAAGCATTGATGCTCACTGGATCACTCTGCCCCTTTGTGGGTTTTCAGAGAACAGATTGGAACTAGATAAACTCTTGGCCTTTCTACAGCTCAGACTTTTATGTCCTTTGGAGCCTGTACCAAACTACTCCTAGTTCAGTTAAGGGGTTGAGTGCATCTGTCACATAACTATAATGGGAAATCATAATAATAAATTTATTTAGATAAGGCACTTTTAACCAGTGCTCTCAGTTTTTTTGTCCTGTGTAGCCTTAAAGATTTTTTAAAAAGTTTTTATCTTCTTTATTGCTATGTTTAAGATTCTGCACATAATTTTTAGCTGTCCAGATATTTGGCTATGAAGAGGAAACAGAAAAAACATGAATCTCAAAATTAGGGCTATAGTTATAGAATGATATAATCACAAAATGATTTGGGTTGGAAGGAACCTTAAAGCTCATCCAGTTTCAACCCTCCTGCCATGGGCAGGGACACCTTCCACTAAACCACTGCCCCCGCAGCTTCTCTGGGCAACCTGTTGCAGTGCCTCACCACCCTCACAGTAAAGAATTTCTTCCTAATATCCAATCTAAACCTACCCTCTTTTAGTTTAAAACCATTCCCCCTTGTCCTATCACTACATGCCCTTGCAAAAAGTTCCTCTCCAGCCTTCTTGTAGGCCTCCTTTAAGTACTGGAAGGCTGCTCTAAGGTCTCCCTGGAGCCTTCTCTTCTTCAGGTTTAACAGGCCCAACTCTCTCAGCCTATCTTCATAAGAAAGGTAATCCAGCCCTTTGATCATCTTCCTGGACCTCCCCTGGACTCGCTCCAACAGGTCTCCATCTTTCTTGTGTTGGGGGCCCCAGAGCTGGATGCAGTACACCAGTTGGGGTCTCACCAGAGCAGAGTAGAGGGGAAGAATCACCTCCCTCAACCTACTGGCCACACTTCTTTTCATAGAATCATAGAACTGTTAAGGTTGGAAATGACTTTTAAGATCATCAAGTCCAACTGTGGGTCTTAGACCTGGTCTTCTCCTACAGCTAGTGGTTCTTCATTTTTCCGATCCCTGCCCTTCACCTTCTGTACCTCAGGTGGTGTGGCTGGAGCACTTGTTTGTAAAGACCAAGGCAAAAAAGTTATTCAGTACCTCAGCCTTCTCCATGTCCTGGGTAACTAGTCTCCCACATACTTCCTGTCATGCTTTTACCTTTTTGATTTTTTTTACATAGCTCTTGTCCATTAAAAGAAGATAAGTTAAAAACCTTGCACTATATTATAGATGCAATTTAGAATGAGAAGAGGAAATAAATCAAAAAATTTTCATGTGGTTATAATAACATAGGAAATTAAATTGCATTTAGACAGAGTGCACTAGTATTTTAATTTTTCAGTATGAAAGAGTGAAAATATTTAATGATTCACTGTACATGTATGATTTTGCAGTGTTTGACCATTGGCAGAGAAATTGTGGTTTTCAGTTGCCACCTAAATTTTTATTTATATTATTTAGTATTTTCAGAATATATTAATAGTTGTTAAAATATCTTAGGGTTTAACCTTCATTTGAGATTAAATTTAACCTAATGTTTATCTTTGATTTTATTTCTTAAAGGCTCTATTGAATTTGAGGAATGTTACACATCCAATGCAGTTGAAGGTGAGTTGCTGTAGCATAGTTATTTACCTAAGAATCCTGTGTATAGGACCTGAACCTAAGGAGATAAGAATATTCACATTTTAATTTCTATATTCCAATAGGCCAAAAAGCTGTTTTTCTTTTGAGAAACAAACTTCTATGGAAATGAAACCTAAAATACTTTATGCAGGTAGGTTTAGATTAGCTATGAGTAAGTAATTCTTTACTGTGAGAATGGTCAGGTACTGAAACAGGTTGCCCAGGAAAGCTGTGGCTGCCCCATCCCTGGAAGTGTTCAAGGTCAGGTTGGATGGGGCTTGGTGCAACCTGGTCTAGTGGAAGGTGTCCCTGCCCATGGCAGTAGGGTTGAAACTAGATGATCTTTAAGGTCCCTTCCAACCCAAACCATTCTGGGATTCGATGATAAGCCTTTTGACTGAAGCAAAGGCAATACATGTTAAGAAACTGCTCTCACATTCCATTTGTCATTGTTTTGGTCTGGATAAAGCACAAAAAGGAACTAAATCCCAGGCTAGCATTTAAAAATAGTTTTGATGCTATTTCTGTCTCTTTTAAACTATAAGATATGGCTGAGTTTATAGCTACCTGATTTGTGAGAAGTTTTGAGTTATTTCACCCTGAAAATTTCTAAAAGTGAAGAGATTCCTTATGTGTTGTGTAATGTATTTCTGTAAATGGGAATACTGAGGTTTTTCTTAATTATGTGCTCAAATTGTCAGTTGTTAAATTATAGAAACAAAATTATTTCCACCATTTTGCCTAAAGTCTTGCTGTAGGTAGTATCTTACATCAAAATAAAACTATAGACTAGTTGGATCAGATGCTTGCACTTGGTCATTTTGTTTCAAGTTTGGCAGTCTACTTTGATTCAGCAAAAAATGGGGAGAGAATCAGACATGGCAATAAGTCTGATGGAATATTTAGATATATTTTAATTGTAGTGCATTAAATGGGTATGAAAGCAAACTTTTTTCTTTACTGAAGCTATATATATCCAGTGCTAAAACCAGGGAAGAAAAGACAAAGAGAAGGCATGGTTCTAGACTCAGAGGGAACCAGCATTATTGCTGGCTACAGCACTGGAAAATCATGAAGTCAGCATCAGCTGGGAAGCCAAGAGATGTTAGTTTTTACAGGACCAAGATGCTGATTTTTAGGAGAGACAAAGGCTTGCAGGTATCAGGAACATGGAGGGAAATAAGAACAGAGTATTGAACTGCAGTAGCTGAGTTCAGTTTCTGACCCAAGTGCATTGGCTATTCAGGATTGGCTGGATCAATAGCTCCCGTTGAGTTTCTGTGAGCAGAGTCCCTTTCCTCAAATCTGGCAGTGCACTCATCTTCTATAAGTGATAGTCTAGCATACCCAGTTTGGAGAGTTGGATGTAAAACAGAGATTACTTTTATAAAGGTTTATGTTTTTATGTTATTAATGTGTTGTGTGAACCTTTTTTTTTTATTTTATGAAGCTGATGCATTTTAACTTTGGTAGACAACTCAACCCCACACAGCTGCTTGCTGTCTCTCCTCCAGTGGGATTGGGGAGAGAATTGGAAGGGTAAAAGTGATAAAACTTGTGGGTTGAGATCAAGATAGTTTAATAGGGAAAGCAAAAGCCATGTGCTCAAGCAAAGCAAACCAAGGAATTAATTCACCACTTCCCATGGGCAGGAAGATATTCAGCCATCTCCAGGAAAGCAGGACCCCATCATGCATAACAGTGAGGAGACAAACACCATCACTCTGTACGTTCCCCCTACCTCCTCCTTCCGCCAGCTTTATTTACCAAGTATGATGTCATATGGTCTGAAATATCTCTTTGGTCAGTTGGGGTCAGCTGTCCCCACTGTGTCTCCTCCCATCTTCTTGTGCACTCCAGTCTACTCACTGGTGGGGTGGGGTGAGTAGCAGAAAAGGCCTTAACTCTGTGTCAGCACTGCTCAGCAATAATGAAAACATCCCTGTGTTATCAACATTGTTCTCAGCACTAATCCAAAACACAGCCCCATATAAGCTACTGTAAAGAAAATAACTGCTCCATCCCAAACTGGCACATTATGTTACTGAACAACATATTGGAATAATGTTCCCTTAGTTTATTCTTCTGTTCATTTAGTTTAGCTCCATACCTACCTCCACTGTTAGATTTTTGTATCACTTGTCATGGCAGCTTTTAAAAGGTATTGGCATTGGTATGCACCAGTGTCTGACATATTGACATATATACTAATTTCTTTGATCTTTAAATGAAAAGTGTTTGTTTCACAGGGATAAAACCACGAAAGAGGAAGCCTTTTGGTTTTTCAGGAATAATGAAAAAAGAAAAAGATATCGAGTCTATGTAAGTATATTCCCAGCTTGAAACCTTGTCTTATATGAAAACTAGCTGATGTGTAAAAAAAAAATGGGTTTATTACAGAAGTTTAGAGTAGTGCCATGAATATTAAAACATTGCAGCTATTTAAAAAGTTTCTAATTAAAATTTTAAGGAAATAATATAAATGTTTTCATAGTAATCTACTCATGTTTAATTCTTTCCTCTGCAGAGGTAAATAGTTCTTCCTTTTTCTACATTTGAACATTGTAGATAATGTGATTCTCATGTGTACTCCTAACAAAGTAGTAGCTCTGTATGTGGAAAAAGTATTGTATGTCTGTGTTTGCAGAATTGAAGCTTCATTTATTTGTTAGAAAAACTTGTGTACTGTATAGAAAGATAGAAAAAATGTTCACATTTTTTTCAGTAAATCATGTGCACATTGATTTCTGAAAGACCATCATTCTAACTCATGATTGATGTCCCACCATGATAAGTTGACACTGGGTGTCCACCAAAGCCACTCTGGCACTCCCCTCCTCACCTAGACTGGGGAGAGAAAATATAATGAAAGGTTCATGAGTTGACATAAGGACAGGGAGAGATCACTCACCAATTACCATCATGGGCAAAACAGGCTCAATTGGGGAAATTATTGAATTTATTACCAATCTAATCAGAGTAGGATAATGAATATAAACCAAATCTTAAAACACCTTCCCCTCACCCCTCCTTTCTTCCTGGGCTTAATTTCACTCCCTATTTTCTCTACTTGTTCCCCACAGCGGCACAGGGGGATGGAGAATGGGGGTTGTAGTCAGTTCATAGAATCATAGAATATCCTGAGTTGGAAGGGACCCACAAGGATCATTGAAGTCCAACTCCTGGTCCTGCACTGGAAAGCCCCAAGAATCACATAATGTGCTCGAGTTGTCCAAACACTTCTTGAACTCTTGCAAGCTTGGTGCTGTGACCACTTCCCTGGGGAGCCTGTTCCAGTGTCCAACCATCCTCTGAGTGAAGAACCTTTTCCTAATATCCAACCTAAATCTCCCTTGACACAGCTTCAGACCATTTCCTTAGGTCCTGTCACTGCTCACCACAGAAGATATCAGTGCCTGCCCCTCCACTTCTCCTCGTGAGGAAGTTGTAGACTGCAATGAAGTCTCCCCTCAGTCTCCTCCAGGCTGAATAGACCAAGTGATCTCAGCCACTTCTGATATGGCTTCCCCTCAAGGCCCATCACCATCTTCATTGCCCTCCTTTGAATACTCCCTAATAGCTTTATATCTTTCTTATATTGCGGTGACCAAAACTGCACACAGTATTCAAGGTGAGGCCTCATTAGTGCAGAGTAAAGCAGGACAATCATCTACCTCAACCGGCTCGCGATGCTTTGCCTGATGCACCCCAGGACACGCTTGGCCCCCCTGGCTGCCAGGGCACACTGCTGACTCATATTCAACTTGCTGTCAACCAAGACCCCCAGGTCCCTTTTTGTAGCACTGCTCTCTAGCCTCTCATTCCCCAGTCTGTCCTATATCCAGGGTTGCCCCATCCCAGGTGCAGAATTTGGCACTTTCCCTTGTTGAACTTCATATGGTTGTTGATTGCCCAGTTGTCTCAGGTTGGTTTCCAGCCAAGTGCCTGGACCACAGTAAAAAACCTTCCCCCTCCCTCTCCCTCTCTTCAGACAGACCAAAAAGACTATATAAAACGAAAAGAACCGAAACCAACCGAATTCCAAGTAATATATATTTATATATTTTTTGGAATTATATACACTTAAGATATTATTTACAGGGAACCCCCAAAAGGGAAAAAGAAAGGGAAAGGAAAAGGGAAAAGGGAAAAAGGGACAAAAACAGATACTTTCCTCAAGATAGCAGAGAACTGCATCAGCAACTGCCTGCACTATCTGCTTCTCAAGGCCAACCAGGTCCACTAGGCCTCACTCCTTCACCCGGGCAGAATGATAGCAGAAAACCTTTGCTTTCAGTCTACCAGAAGAAAAAGAGCAAGAACTTCCTCTCCCTTCTTCTTTATACCCTTACTTACATAAAAATCGTATTGAATACTGGGAAAATGGCCTTGGTTCCTTGGTTACAACCTGGTTACCAAGGAAGGCCTAGACTCCAAACCACTACACTAGTCCTCTCATTTTTCAAGGTCTCTCTGCAGAACCTCTCTGCTTTCAAGGGAGTGATCAGCTCCTCCCAATTTAGTCATCATCATTATGGTTAGGCTTTGCAAATGAAGATTTGGAAAGGACTCTACACACGCTTGCTGCAAGCGACCTGATGGCTAAAAAGGTCAGTGCGAGATAGACAAGTCCGGTTGCAGAAGGCACAGCGGAAAGTCTCCTTAGGTGGTATCTGCAAGACACATTTTTTTTCCGTGTTGTCTTTTCTCCTCAAGAATAATTCTGCATGTGTTCTCAAAAGCAGCAGCAGCGTTATAGATAGTGTGTCTCCATGTTTCCCAATTGGAGGCCAGAGTAGACCAATGGTGATGATCAATATGGCCAAGGCTGAGGGATTGTTTCAGGGAGTCCTTGTATCTCCTCTTTGGGGCTCCTCTCTTGTGGCAGTCAGTGGCAAGTTCCCCACAGAGCACAATCTTAGGGAGGTGGTAGTCCTGCATCCTGGAGGCGTGCCCTGCCCAGCGCAGCTGTGTTCTCAGTAGCATGGCCTCAATGCTCGTGACTGCTGCCTGTTCAAGGACAGACGTTGGTCACATAATCCATCCAGTGTATGTTTAGGATTGTACGGAGGCAGCGCTGATGGAAGTGTTCTAAGAGACGCAAGTGGTGGTGATAAATGACCCATGATTCAGACCCATATAAAAGAGTAGACAGTACAATGGCTCTGTAAACACTGATCTTTGTACTTTTCTTCATGTGTTTATTATACCAAACTGTTTTATGGAGTTTACTGAAAGCTCTCTATGCCTTTGCTAGCCTGTTGTCTATTTCTTCCTCAATCTTACCTTCCGAGGAGATGATACTTCCCAGGTAATTAAATTACTGGACTGATTTGAGCTCTGATTCGCCAATGATGATATCGGGATGATGGAAGACTTCCTGAGGTGCAGGTTGGTAAAAAACTTCTGTTTTCTTCAAGTTGACTTCCAGCCCAAAAAGCTCAGCAGTCTCTGCAAAGTAGGATATTAAATGCTGCAGAGCTACTTCTGTGTGGGCGACAAGGGCGGCATCATCAGTGTAAAGCAGCTCACGGACAAGATGATTTAAGGTCTTAGTGTGGACCTTCAGTCACCTTAGGTTGAAAAGGCTTCCATCGGTACAATATCAGGTGTAGATACTGTTTTCTTCATTTAGGTCTGCCGTGGCCCTTTGGAGCATCATGCTGAAAAAGATTGCGAATAGAGTTGGTGCAAGAACACATCCTTGCTTCACATCATTGGTTATTGGAAAGGGCTCAGAAAGTGCATCGCCATATCTGACTTGGCCACATTGATCCTCATGAAGCAAAATGATCATTTTGAGGAACTTGGGGGGACATCCTAAATGTTCCAAAATCTGCCACAGACCTTTTCTGCTCACAGTATCAAAAACTTTTGCAAAATCAACAAAAGTTACATAGAGTCCTTTGTTCTGTTCCCTACACTTCTCTTACAGTTGTCTGAGAACAAATACCATATCTGTGGTACTCCTATTGGCTCTGAAACCACATTGGCTTTCAGGTAGAACTTCTTCTGCTATAGCAGGTATTAATCTGTTCAAAAGAATTCTTGCGAGGATTTTACCAGCAATGGAGAGCAAAGTAATACCTCAGTAATTTGAACAGTCTGATTTATCTCCTTTCTTCTTGTACAAGGTGATGATGACTACATCAGGAAGATCTGATGGTAATTTGCCTCGTTCCCAACAGCGCACCACGAACTCGTGAAATTTAGCATGGAGTGCTTAGCCACCATGCTTCCAGACTTCAGGTGGAATTCCATCAACCCCAGCTGCCTTGCCAATTTTCACCTGCTGTATGGCTTTAAGAGTTTCTCCCATATTGGGGGTAGTATCCAATTCAGTTTTCACTGATTGTTGTGAAATGTACTGGATTGCTGAGCCTTTAACTACATGGTTGGTACTGAAGAGAGTCTGAAAGTGTTCAGACCATCGATTCAAAATGGAAACTTTATCTGTGAGAAGCATTTGACCATCTGCACTGATTAAAGAGCTTTGAACCTGGTGTATAGGACCGTAGGCTGTTTTCAGAGCCTCATAGAATCCCCTGTAGTCACCTGTATCTGCACATAATTGGATTTTTTCCACTAGATTGGTCCACCACTTGTTCTGGATGTCTCAGAGTTTCTGTTGGAGCTTACTGCACGCAAGACGAAAGGCTGCTTTTCTTACATAGCAAGATGGTTGAGCAAGGTGTGCTTGGTGAGCAGTTCTCTTCTTTCTCAACAATTCCTGGATCTCATGATTGTTTTCATCAAACCAGTCCTTGTTTTTCTTGAAGGAGAACCCTAGGGATTCTTCAGAGGACTGCAGGATGCTATTTTTAATAAGTTGCCAAAGTGTTTCAGGAGAAAGATCTGTGGAATGAACTTCGAGTCTGGATTGAAGATTTGCCTGGACACTGTCTCTCACTGTAGCTGTTTGAAGGTTGTTAACTTGAAGTCTCCTCCTTGGAATGCCACCCCTTTTAGGTGTGAACTTAAGGTGGAAGTTAAGTTTACAATGCACAAGTCGATGATCTGTTTGGCATTCTGCACTAGGCATCACGCGAGTGTGACGACCATCACGAACATTTCTCTGTCGCACCAAGACATAGTCAATGAGGTGCCAATGCTTGGATCAAGGATGCATCCAGGTTGTCTTCAAACTATATTTCTGCTGAAAGATAGTGTTGGTGATGGTGAGATGCTCTAGCAGAAGGCGACCATTCTCATTGCAGTTCTCAACACCCTGCTTGCCTAGTACTCCTTTCCAGGTTTCAGGGTTCTTTCCTACTCTGGCTTGAAATCACCAAGGATAATGATCTTATCATCTGCAGGAATTTTTTGGATAAGGCGGTGTAGAATTTATCTTTTTCGTCAGGGTCAGCTTGGAGGGTTGGGGCAGATATACTAAAGCGAACAACATGTTGCTTGTTGTGTAGTGGGAGGCATAAGGAGATAATACCATTGGAATGACCTGTCGGCAAGTTTTAAAGTTTAGAGGCAATAGAGTTTTTGATCATGAAGTCAACTCCTGAGAGATGCCTTTCAGAACTGGGTTTACCTGACCAGTAGAGTGTATAACCGGCACCATGTTCTCTAAGGCTGCCTTCCTCATGGAGACAAACTTCACTGAGAGCAGCAATGTCGATGTTGAGTTGTGACAGTTGGTGGGCAATCAGAGCAGTGCGACGTTCAGGACTTCCACTATCTGCAGTACCAAGCATGGTTCTGATGTTCCAGCATGCGAGTGTCAATTTGGACGCACCTTTGAAGGCAAGTGTATGCCTTTGACTCTTAATCTTTATTCGACCCGTTGGACACAGTTAACCAACTGGGTAAAGGGTGGAGATGAGCTTTGGTTAGGCCACCTTTTCTAGGCCCCTCTCCATGTGGAGCAAGCAGTGGTCTCCTTGAAAAAGGATGCTTGGTCATTCAGGATGCTGCCAAACGAGGCTGTCATCTCCGGGGTCAGTCTCAGGTGACCAATGTCCTGAACCACCTGCATGCAGGGTTAGTACTACAGCTTCCAGTACACCTTTATCACCTGCTGTTTCGTCCCTTGCCTGTCGCTGCAGGGCTTTACAAGTGTGGGTATAACCTTTGAGCCTGTGCAGTGGATTTTTTAGGTGAGGCTCAGAATGCACAGAACTGGTCCCACCCTTTACTCCTGGGGTTCATCTACTAGGGCCTAGCAAGCTTGGATGGTGACAGCCAGGTCCTCAGGATGTAGGTTTAATTAGAGTATCCTTCTCTTGGATGGATGGCCTTACAGGGCTAAGCAATCTCCATCTGCCTGGGTTTGAAATTAGAGTTGTCCTTCTCCTAGAATGACTGCTGGAAGGCTAGTGAGCCCATCCTGCCCATGGACACATTTTATCTGACCCTTCAGTGTTGGCCTGTCTGGTTTGGGAGACCCTACCAGAGGCAAATACCACCACCAGCACAGCTCGCAACCTCATAAGGGCATACAGGCTTCTCCCCCACTAAAATGATTTGGACAAGCCCCTCTCCCTACTTTTCCCCCACAGCTTTCTACACTCTAACCCAGGGACATTTCCTTGCCCTAAACACCCTTCCAAGATGCTATAATTCCAAAACAAACCCTTCCTGGGCAGAAGTCGCAGGCAAGCCAAACCCATCAGATCCCACCCTCACTGCAACAATGCCGGAACAGAAGCAATCCCAATATACCCCTGGGCTGGGCAGGCACACATGTAAGGGGTCCCTGCATCCACCTGGGGCTCGGGCACCTCCAACAGTCCCAGCCCAACCTAAAACCCCCCAACCCCCAGAAAAACCCACTCCCCACCCTAACCTTACCCTCCCCCCCACCATGTCACCACAGGCCCCCCCTTGCACTTCCCACCCACGGCCCTCCAAATGGGACTGCCCCATCCACCCTCCAGCAGGTCCAGGAATCCCACAGGCCCACCCAGCCCCCTCACAGCTCCTGCCTAGCCCAACCCAGCCTGGCCCGTCCCGGCGACCTGGCGACTATCCTCTACGGCAGGTGGCCATCCGCCATCTGCTTGCCCCTTTCTGCCTCGCCGACTCAAGGTAGAAGTGGTGCTGGTGCACGTGAACTCCATGGCGGTGGCTCCTCCAGGACAGCGGCTGCACAGACTGGAGTGGCAGCATCTCCTATGCATGCAGCATGGCGAAGGGCCGCGGGAGCGGGTCCCTACCTAGCTGCAGGAGTGCAGTGGCTGCCTGCCCACCCACCATCTCCCAATTTAGTATCATCAACAAATTTACTTAGTATACCTTTGAGTCCTGCATCCAAGTCATTTATGAAGATGTTGAAGAGAACAGGCCCTAAAATGGAGCCCTGAAGAACCCTACTAGTGACCAGTTGGCCTGATGACACCCCATTTACTATAACCTGCCTGACCTGTGAGTCAGTTGCTCACCTACCACATGATGCGTTTATCCAGCTCTGTGGTTTGACATTTTGTCCAGAAGGATCCTGTGAGAGGCAGTATCAAAAGCTTAACTGAAATCCCAAAAGATTACATCAACTGGTTTGCCTTGATCAACTAGATGGGTTACCTTGTTATAGAAGGAAATCAGGTTTGATAAGTGGGACTTTCCTCTCATGAAGCCATGCTGGCTGTGACCGATGATGGTGTTATTTTTCAGGTGCTTTTCAGTAGCTCCCAGAACAATCTTCTCCATAATTTTACCACGCACTGAAGTGAGACTGACAGGCCTGTAGTTTCCAGGGTCCTCCTTCTTGCCCTTCCTGAAAAGCAGGATGTTAGCCAGCTTCCAGTCCACTCGGACCTTTCTAGATCCCAAGACAGTTCAGAAATCTTTGAGAGAGGTCTCATGATGACATCAGCTAGCTCTTTGGGTAGCCTGGGATGAATATCACCAGGTTACATAGACTTATAGAGATCCAACTGGAGCAGCAGATCCTGCACAAGTTCAGGGTCAGCTGGGAGTTGATCATTCTTGCAGTCATGGTCCTCCAACTCAGGGCACTGGGACCCCCAGAGCCTATCATCCATGTTGAAGACAGAAGCAGAGAAAGCATTAAACCTCTTTGCCTTGTCTCTGTTCCTGTTTGTGAGGTGACCATCCTCATCCTGTAATGGGTCAATGTTATTTCTGCACTGCCTTTTGCTATTAACGTATTTTAAAACCCCTCTTTTTATTGTCCCCCACAGTACTGACCAGCTTCAACTCCAATTGAGCTTTGGCAGCACAAATTTTCTCCCTACAGTGGCAAGCAGCATCCCAATATTCCTCCCATATCACCTGACCTTGCTTCCACTGGGCATGCACTTTCTTTTTTTTGCCTTAGCTCCAGAAGAAGATCCCTCTTCAGCCAAGCAGGCCTTCTACCTTACCTGCTTGACTTCTGACATTTTGGAATTGATGCTTCTGTGCGCCCTTAGGAGGCAGTGCTCAACATTGATGGATCCCAGCACATTTAAAAGCAGTTTCCGAGGGGACCTTAATTACTAATTCTCTGAGCAGCCTGAAGTCAGCTCTCACTTTTGTGGTCCCTGCGGCCAAGACGTCAACCAGTCATCACTTCACTCATGAGATCCACTCTGTTAACAAGCAACAAATCAAGGAGGGCACCATTCCTAGTCAGCTCCCTTAGTACCTCTCCCATGAAGTTTTCATCCAGGTATTTTAGGAATCTTCTGGACCTGTTTGTACCAGCTATGTGATATTCCCAGTTAACATCTGGCAAGTTGAAGTGTCCCATAAGGGCAAGGGCGGTTGATTCAGAGGTGTCCCTTGGTCCTCAAAGAATACTTCTTCAGAGTCATTATCCTGGTTGGGAGATCTATAGTAGACTCACATGATGACATCTGCATTATTTATTTGTGCCTTAATCCTTACCCAGAGGCTCTCAACTGTGCCATTGCCAACTGCAAACTCCATACATTCCAGTCCCTCCATTACATACAATACCACCTCGCCTGCCCATCCCTCCTGCAGAGCCTGTAACTGTCCATCATGGCATACCAGTCACAGGACTCATTCCACCAGGTTTCGCTTATGCCAATGATGCCATATCTCAGGGACTGGGCCAAGGCTTTGAGCTCCTCTTGCTTGTTCCTCATGCTGTGCGCATTGGTACAGAAACATTTCAAGTGTGGTTCATTGTAGCCAACACCTCATGGAGCAGATTGAAGGATCTTGCTGGCACTCAGTCCCTCAAATTTTGGCATGCCATCCCATTGCTGATCACTGGCAAGCCTGGTTTTGTCCCTTTTCCCCTTTCAATCTTGTTTAAAGTTCTATCAATGAGCCCTGCTAGCTCCTGTGTCAGTAGACCTGGTATTCTATAGACTATCCCATGGTCAAAAATCCCAACATCTTTCAAATAACACCAGCCTTGGAGCCACATGTTGATCTGATGGCTCGACCTCTTCCTTTTGATATTCTTCCCTGCTACTGGAAGGATTTAGGAAAAGCTGCCTATACTCCTCATCCTTTGTCCCAAGACCCTGAAATCCCTTTTGATTGGACTTCTCTTTGTTATCTCATCACTGCCAACATGAAGAACCAATAGTGGATAATAATCAGAGGGCTGTACTACAACTAGGGAGTTTTCTAGTAGTGTCCCTTACCCAAGCCCCTGGGAGGCAGCAGACTTCCCTGTGAGTTGGGTCTGGTCTGCATATCGGGCCCTCTGCTCCCCTCAGAAGGAAGTCACCTATGATAACTACTCTTCTTTTTTTCTGAACAGATGAGGTGATGATGCAGGAGGTAGGCTGTCTTGTCCCAGGTGGCCCCTCTATCCCAGAAGGACATTCATCCACTTCATCAGTTGACTGTCCTTCTAGTTCCAGGGCCTCATACCTGTTGTAAAAGGTGCCAGTCCTACTTGTCATCTCAAGTTTTCAGAAACAGGAGGAGCTGTCATCTGTGTACAGGCACTGACCAGCTTCCAAGCCTTCATGTTCAACAGACCTTTAAATTACTGCTTGACAGGGTTCTGAGCCTACCTGCATCTCCACTGCAAGGGGAGGTTGAGACTCCTGAGACTGTAGCATCTCTGAGAATACCATACTGATTTGTCTCTCATTCTTGTAAATGTTGCACAGACTGTTCACTTCCTTCTGTAGTTCCTTCACCCAGAGACACAACTTATAAAAAATAACACACCTTCTCCTCACAGAGATGCATCAGGCACTTCCAGCAACCTGAGACCTGGAGAGCTGAATCTACCATCAGAAGGTCTGTCTGGGTGGAAGCCTCTGACATGGCTGGTGCAGTGACTTCTGCAGCTACAGGGGAATGAGCCCTGTGATGTGTCAAAACCATATCTGAGGGAGTGTATGCAAGTAAGATTGGGAATGAAAAGACCTCATTGTGCCCTTCTTCACCAACTACTGGGTCTGTTCACTGCCTCTGCTAGTTGCTCCCAGATGGTTGGACAGGAGACCTACCTGCTTGCTCTGCCTGCGCAAAGTGCCACACAAACTGCTGTCACATGCCCTGTTCATAGAACTGGTTACTTGCACTAACTACGTGCTCCTTATGAGAGAGTGGGAACAACCACTGGTTGTCACTGCTGTGACTGCCACCTAACAGTCACTGCTGGCTCCACCCATGCTGAATCAGCTGCTCTAGGGCAAGCTGTCAACTCCACATGGGTATTGGTGCTCTCTTGCAGTTCCCCTGGCTCTAGAAATATGCCCTGCTCACTTCAATCCCCTGCGCTACTGCAGGACGATCCTGTTTGCCTTGGTGAGTGATGTTTAATGGCAGTTCATCACATGTTGTTTCTGCAACTGCTTCCTCCTCAGGGGAGAACTTCTCACACTCTTCCCTTGCTCCAGCATGGGGTCCCTCCCTTAGTGTTGACATATACTGATACTGCGTCTAGTAATGGTTATACACAGGAAAATACTATACACAATGTATTTTATATATTGCTATACAGGTTCAGTCAAGGATTTCACTTCTTTTTCTAATCACTGCTTTGCATGATTTGGTTGTTTTAGTTTACCTCTCATCTTTCATATTTCTGAACTTTTATGGATTTCAGGCCATCTTGTTTGAGTACAGATGCTTTTTAAAAGCAGATGTCATAACATCTGTTTCTTATACCTTTTGAGAGAAATGTTTTCTCTTTTTTCTGTAAAGTAACTTTTAAAATAGTTGTTTCTATTGCTGTGAATTCAGCTTATCCAGCAGAGGGAGATAAGACGTAAGTCAATTAGAAACTTGGTCTAACTTGTTCTCTTTTGTGTGGGGCCTTTCAGAGGTGTGGTGGGTTGACCTTGGCTGGACCCCAGGTGCCCACCCAGCCACTCTATCACTCCCCTTCCCAGTGGGACAGGGGAGAGAGTAAGGTGAAAAACAACTTGTGGGTTGGGATAAGGCAGTTTATTTAAAGCAAAAAGCAAAGTGAAGCTTGTGTGCGCAGAAGTGAAAGATAGCAGGGTTTATTCTCTACTTCACATGAACAGCGATGGTTGGTCACTCTTGAGAAGCAGGGCTTCAGTACCCGGACAATGAATGTCCGCCCTCCTGCTCCTTGACTTAGCTTTTATATCTGAGCTGATGTCATGTGGTATGGAATATTCCTTTGGTCAGTTTGGGTCAGCTGGCCTACTTCGGTCCCCTCCCAGGATCTTGCCCTCAACTAAGGAAGGAATGTTACAGTGTTGGTGCTGTGCTCAGCAGTAGCCAAAACACTGGTGTGTTATCAACACCCTTGTAGCTGCCAATGCAAACTACAGCACTGTGAGGGCTACTGTGGGGAAATGAACTCCAGCTCAGCCAGACCCAATACAAGAGGAGATAAGATCCTTCATCTCACTGTTAATTTCTTAACAACCAGTACTGAATTACATATTAATGCTTCCATGTTAGCAAGTTTTCATATATGTTTTAAAAGACACTGTAGCTTTTACATTTAATCCATTTAGCCTTTCAGGAAAGATGACTTAGCTACAAATTTGACTTTTTCAGTCTCTCTTTTTTTTTTTTTAATAAATACACATTTAAGATGTTCGACTGTATAAAAACACTGTCATTCAGTTGCACTGCCACTTATGGCTTTATTTGTCAGGATGCAGATTAGAGAGGACGTATTCTACTCAAGTATTTCGACATACTATAAATGTAATTGCTTCTGCTTTTTGCATACATCAGTGAGAGAGATTCAGTGTCATTAGTTTTTAAAAATATTATTTCTTAAATTCAAATTATAGCAGAAAAATGTAACACTTGAGAATAACGTGTTTGCAATTCCTGCCTTTCTTCTGACAACTTTTTTTTAAGTGTTTCCAAAGAGGATATTCTATTATTTTTTTCCAGCATCTTCTGGTACTTGACTGCAAGTGTGCTTGACAAACTCAATCTAAGAATGAAATTCCAGAAGAGAGAAGCTCTGAATCCCTTTAAGAATAGTCTTCATTGCTTTAAGAACTGGTTATTGTCCAAAATGTTTTGCAATTGGGTGTGGACTATTTAATTAGGATTGGTGACTTTTATTTATTATGCACATCATCCATAGAAACCTGATGCTTAAAGTATATTAATTCAAAATGAAGTGTGATACTATCAACTTCCCTTGATTATTTTTTTTTTCACTATGATGTGATTTGTGGTTTTCAGCATTTACTAAGAATTTTTCTTCTGCAATATTTTAGCATAAACTTTCAGCTTCTTTTGTTTAAATGCCATTTGGTTGAATGTGGGAACCTCATGAGATTTAACAAGCCAAGAGCAAGGTCCTGCACATGGGTCGGGGCAACTCCAAGTATCAGTACAGGTTGGGGAATTAATTGATCCAGAGCAGTCCTGGTGAGAAGGACTTGGGGGTGCTGGTGAATGAGAGGCTGGACAGGAGCTGGCAATGTGAGCTTGCAGCCAAGAAACCAACTACATCCTGGGTTTCATCAAAAGCAGCATGGTCAGTAGGTCAAGGGAGGGAATTCTGCCCCTCTACTCCACTCTTGTGAGACCCCAACTAGAGTACTGCATCCAACTCTGGAGTCCCCAGCACAGGAAGGAGCAAGTCCAGAGCAGGACCGTGAAGATTGTCAGAGGGATGGAACACCTCTCCTTTGAGGAAAGGCTGAGAGAATTGGTATTGTTAAGCCTGGAGAAGAGAAGGCTTCAGGTTGACATAATTGCAGCCTTTCAGTACCTGAAGGGAGCTTATAAAAAAGAGGGAGAGGGACTTTTTATATAGGCAGATAATGATAGGACCAGGGGTAATGGCTTTAAACTGAAAGATGGTTGGTTTAGATTGGATACTAGGAAGAAATTCTTTACTGTGGAGGTGGTAAGGCCCTGGCAAAGGTTGCCCAGAGAAGCTGTGGATGCTCCATTCCTGGAAATGTTCAATGTCAGGTTGGATGGGACTTGGAGCAACCCAGTCTACTGTAAGGTGTCCCTGCCCATGGCAGAGGGGTTGGAACTAGATGGTCTTTAAGGTCCCTTCCAACCCAAACCATTCTATGATTCTATGTTAACAAAAATTTTAAGAGTTTGAAAGGTAAATGGGGCAAGTGCAATGTTTCAAATTAATTGAAAATATTTAAGGAAGTACAAGAGCTGTATGACTGGAATAATTTGTGCATTTTATAATTGTTTTCTGTTTGTTTGTTTTTTAATAGGATGTGTCCAGATACAGACTCAGTTGTAAGTAGACATTTCCAACACAAATGCATATGCTAACATTGTCAAGCACTACAATCTGATGTAACTTGACTTATATACAGGACAGAGGATTTAATATTTTGATAACATAGTTGAAGTGTTAATTTTGTTCAGAAAATAATCTTTAGCAGTATATACAAATATGCATCATTTATATTTCTTAACAATCTTAAGTTTTAAATAAGGTGTTTTTGCTGCAATTATTTGCTTCTCTGTTTTGCAAACTAATAGTTTAAATTGCTTGACTAATCAATTTCAAGTAAGAAAAAGGTTCAGAGGACCCAGCTTTACATCATCATGTTCCTCTGCTTACAACTGTCTCTTTGGAGAACCCTTCTAATAATAATGGGGTTCTGGGTGATTGTTTGCAATAGTGTGTAGGAATATACATTTTTAAATATGGCTTTAAATGTAATATCTCAGTGCACTTTATTCATGGTCTGTTTTTCATTGCTCTCAGTTTGATCTCTGATATGTCTTAGAGTTTTATTTATTAAATTCAAATAAGTGACAGTTGCAAATGAAATTGATATGTTAATGTTTTTTTTTATTTTCTTAATTGAGCATTTTCTTTTTAATAAACATGCATGTTGTCTTGAATTATATGTAACAAAGATTGCAGTTCCCTATAGCTATAGTAGGAGTGAGGCTCAAGCAGCCATGACTGAAGGGAAAACCAGAGGGTGAGATCCAGCAGTACAGGGAGGTTCCTGAGTTCAGGAACCCATGCAGCAATGAGCCCCAAGACAGAAGCCCTCAGTAGCCAATCAGGTGAGCAGGGGGCAGTGCCAGGAGCAACCGAGGGAGGTTTAAAAGGCTCCAGGGAGTACGAGTGACCCAAAGTGGAGTGCAGTGAACAGGGGCATGGCACATCAGTGAAGGCGTGGCAGGGCAGTTTGCACAGCAGTTTGCGCAGGCAGGGCTAGCAGGAAGGGCTTCTCTGACCATCTGAGAGCAGCCAATAGAGGTAGCAAACAGATTCAGTAGCTAGTGAGGAAGAGCAAAGAGATCCTTTCATCTCCAGTCTTATTGGCATACTAGTTTAAGCTTCCTCAGTTATGGTGTTGACACTCCGTAAAGCATAATCTCTTGTAGCTGCAGGAGTCACTGAACCAGCCATGTCAGAGGCCTCCAGACAGCCAGACCTGGTAGATGCATCTCTCCAGGCACAGGTTGCCAGGAGTGCCTGATGCCTCTCCGTAAGACTGGGGCAGACAAACAGTTATTTTGCAGAAGGTGTGCTGTGGTTGAAGACCTGTGTCACCAGGTGAAGAAGCTACAGGAAGAAGTGAACAGGCTACATAGTATTCGAGTGAATGAGCAAGACCAATTATTTTCAGAGATGCTACAGTCTCAAGACTCTGGGGAGTCTCAAACCTCCATTGTAGCGAAGCAGATGGACTCAGAACCCTGCAGGGTAATTAGTCAAAGGACTGTTAGTGAAGGGTCTGTTAAAGATGAAGGCTGGAAGCAGGTCACTGCTTGTACCAGGAGGAAGGTTCCTCCTCCTTCTCAGAATTTGACAAGTAGGACTGGTACCTTCTGCAAGATGTATGAGGCTCTGGAACTAGAAGGTCAGACAACTGATGAGGTGAGCAAATGTCCTTCTGGGATAGTGGGGCCTCCTAAAACAACATCTGTACCCCCCATCAAGACCTCCTCTGTTAACAGGATAGGAAGGGTAGTTGTAATAGGAGAATCCCTTCTAAGAGGAACAGAGGGTCTGATATGCAGACTGGACCCAACTCACAGGGAAGTCTGTTGTCTCCCAGGGGCTCCAGTAAGGGACATTACTGGAAAGCTCTCCAGTCTAGTAAGGCCCTCTGATTGCTATCTGTTATTGGTTGTTCAAACTGACAGCAATTGTAAAGTAAGATACGCAGGTATCCACAGAAATACCAAGGCAGGGGAAAGAATTAAAAAAGTTTATTTAGAAGGCCAGAACATGAGAAACTTACAAACTACCTAACAGTACGGTTTACGCACCGGGCCTATGAAGAAAAAGGCAAGTTCCTGCCCTCTTAGGGCCTCTTTATCCTCTCTGTTTCTCCCCCACCTTCCCAAGGCCTCTGTACGTCTGTTAGGGCTATCTCTGTCCTCTCACATATCAGAGGCTGAAAAATTCTCTTTGAGAAAGTTACCATTTAGGCAGAAAGCCTTCCTAGAGAAAACAGAGTTCCTAGCTTTCCTGTTACAAATTCTTCCAAAAAGCAAACTACCCTTACAGTGATGAATTAACAAAGAAGTCCAAGGGCAATCGAAAGTGACTTCAGGGCCCTGGTACAATTGGTAGAGGGATCAGAAGCACAGGTAATGATTGCCTCAATTCTTCCAGTAACAAGGAATAATACTTATAGGAACAGGAAGATCCATCAGGTCAGTGCATGACTCTCAGGTTTGTGTAATTGGAAAAATGTTGGGTTCTTTGACTGTGGGATGATCTATTCAACACCTAGTCTACTGATACCTGACAGGATGCACCTATCTCAGAGGGGAAAAAAAGTTCTAGCACAGGGGCCAGCAGGGCTTGTTGACAGAGCTTTAAACTAGATTGGAAGGCGGAAAGGGACAAAACCAGGCTCTACAGTGATGAGCAATGGGATGGTGTGCCAGAACTTGAGGAAACAAGCACTTATGGGATCCCTCAATCTGCCTCATGAGGTGTTGCCTACAAAGTACCACACATGAAATGTTTCTACACTAATGCACGCAACATGAGGAACAAACAAGCTTTGGCCCAGTCCCAGAGATTTTATATCAGTGGCATAAGTGAAACCTGGTGGGATGACTCCTGTGAGTGGAGTTCCCTGTTGGCTCTTCAGGAGGGATAGGCAGGGCAGAAGAGGCAGAGGGGTGGCACTGTATGTAATAGAAGGATTAGAATGTCTGGAGCTCACAGTTGGCAATGGCAGTATTGATAGCCTATGGGTAAGAATCAAGGGGCAAACAAATAATGTAGACATGATCATGGGAGTCTACTATATCCTCTTCTAGAAGGTCCCAGTTTAAATGTTTTTCGTTTTTCTTGTCTTTAAGAATTACATTCTGTTTCATTTTTCAGTCTTGATATAACATGATTGTGATTTGGCTTCTTCCATTGCTTTTTGGATGCCAGATGGGACAGAACAAGGAAACTGAGTCAAAGTATTGAGTGAAACTCTAAAAATAAGTTTGAGGAATAGAATGCTCAGTCCTCATGCTTTTTGTATAGGTAGTTTTACTTCATTGTTATGTCTTTATGTTTTATTTCTTTAAAAATTATTCCCCCAGAAAGTTGGTAAATGCAAATGCAGAATTATAAACCCTACAGACTTTATGGATATTTTAAACTATATAATACCTTAATCAATAATGTGTTGTTATGCATCTGCAAACATAAGGAAAATTGTGGAGTTTATTGTTATATTTTTAATTATGGGATAGAATGTTTGAGAATGTGAAACCTTCTTTGGAGGAAGTTCACCTTTCCAGTGACTTCTAGAGAGTCCAAGTGACATCCATATTGAGCTTATTTTTACTGCAAATACTACAAATAACATATTTGGGTAGGGGGCTAGACCTTCATCCCAAATCATATTAATAACTGCTTCTTAAAGAAGCCCAAAATTTGCAAAGATCATCTCATCTTCCTCTGTGTTAAAGTTAAAAATGACAAGTATATATAGGAAGGCTGTGGGGTTTTCCTCCATTCAGCATGGTAGGCAAACCATGTCTGTATTGTGTGCCTGGTACTTAAAAGATGCACTGTGATCCACCATATAACATATAGTTCTGTCTTTGTAGGAGTGTAAAGAAGGGAGTAAGAATCAGTCAAGTAAATGTAAATGTCTTCATTAACATGAGATTTGTGATTTTGTATATCACTTGAAGGGCCGTGTCGTCTACTACTGATACAAAATGTAGATTAGTAAATAAAATGTTAATGTTTCAGAAAGCAGAACTGTCCAACTGTTCAAAATGTTGAAAACAATATTTTGAAATTACTACTTAGCTTGTCATCATCATGGCTGGGCTTCGCGAACGAAGATTTGAGAAGGGCTCTACCTACACTTGCTACAAGCGCACTGATGGCTAAAAAGGCCAGTGCGAGATAGACAAGTCTGGTTGAAGAAGGCACAGCGGAAAGACTCCCTTGGTGATATCGACAAGATGCGATTCTTTCTGTGTTGTCTTTTCTCCTCGAGAGTGACCCTGTGTGTGTTCTCAAAAGAGGCAGCAGTGTTATAGATAGTGTGTCTCCAGGCCTCCTGATTGGAGGCCAGGGTAGAACAGTGGTGGTGATCAATATGGCCAAGTCTGAGAGATTGTTTCAGGCAGTCCTTGTATCTCCTCTTCGGGGCTCCTCTCTTGTGGCAACCAGTGGCAAGTTCCCCACAGAGCACAATCTTAGGGAGGCGGTAGTCCTGTATCCTGGAGACGTGCCCTGCCCAGCACAACTGTCAGCAGCACAATTTGTTGTTGTCATTACAAAGGTGCATTAAGTATCTCTTCTACCCTTTGCCATTTTTATAAGAAATTTATAACTAGAGAAGTTTTGAAGACATCTGGGTTTTTTTTTGTAATAAACTTACTGTAGCATCTCAGCAGTTTATATAGACTTACTATGCATGCAAAGTGATGAGTGGGATTTTATTTTTCTGTTTTGAACGGGAAAATTATCTGTGTATCCAAGTATATCCCTTTATGTGTAATATACAAAAGTGTGGTTTTTTGCACATTTTTGAAATTTAGATGATCATATTAGAGACTTGCTTCTTTCTGTCCCAAAGCATTTTAATGAAACTAAGTGCTTAGCTAAGAATTCAAAACGATTTTATACATAATTCTCTTCAGTTAAAATTTAATTGACTGGAAGAACTGAAAAACTGAACTAGTTTTAAGTTCCCAGATGCTTATTAGCTTTAAAAATCCAGGACAGTGCTGGAGATGCGTAAACAATAACTTTGGAATCTGATTTTGAGAACTTGTATTTTAAGTTTCACCCATGCCTTTAAATTAATGTGTACATTCTTTGCTAAAGCAACAGTACAGGCTTGCTTTCTTTTCAGGGGAGAGAGGAAGTTGCAACCTGTATAACCTGGGATGCTTTTATTCACTTATTAAAGTATTGACTAGTATTTAGAAAAGGTTATGCTCCTGCACCATCAGAGCCTTAGCGGCTTAGCTAGAAGAAGTAGAAATCGGGAAAATATTTGGGGCTAAGAGTATTGTAGGCTTATTTAGTGCTCATTTGTAAAGTTAAAATACTTCTGTTGATTTCTGACCTTTTTGATAGAATACCAGTAAAAGTAGATGCATTAAAACTTGCCAGTTTTCATAGGCAATTTGGAGATTGTTTTGTTGCATTGTGTTCCTGAGATATCTGTCACACTACTTCTGAACTATAGAGCATAACTTGAGATAACTGTAATAATTATTAATGCATAACAGTGACTTTCATAAAGTGTTATAATAAAATTTTAATTTGTCAATTATATAAAATTCAGACTGATGTAAGAACAGCATATATTTTAAGTTATTTCTCAATACCATTTTTTTTGGGTTTTTTAGAACATTCCTGATATAGATGATGAAGGATACAGCATTAAACCAGAAGCATCACAGGATATCCTTTTTGCTATTACTGTGCCAAGTTATTTCTTGTTATTGCAATTATTTGGGGAGGGGAAGTAGCCATTAAAGTAAGATGAATGGCATGTTTATGTTTCAACCTTGTAGTCTTATGTTCATAGTGCACAAAATTTTGTCTAGTTTAGATTTTATGTGTGTAAATGCTAAAGGTTAGGTCAGATGTCTGAGGAACTTTAGGAGTATGTTTTTTTGTCAGAACAAAAACTTCAAGGTAACCATGCAGATCTTTCTCCATGGAAGGCTTTCAGAGAGTGCCTAGTTTGTAAACTCTTACGCATAATGAATGGCTTTCTGTTCTATATCTGTGCCCTTCCCACTTTTTAAAAACACTATTAAAAACATTGGAAGCTCAAGCAGTCTAGAAATAGAAATTCTATTAATTAATGAAGTATCAGGCTGTTTCTAAGTGGTGCTTATAGTTTTTATTGTATTTTTAATGATAGTTTTCAACAGATTTTTGTTACGAGTCTTTTTTTTAAATGGATTTCATTATTTTCTCTGCTGTCCCTTTGAAGAAAAAGATTCTTGTCCAGGAAGGACTAAAAACTGTGGCATATTTACTTTCGTATACATCTGGTGTGTATAATGGATCAAAAAGTGGGTCCCATGAGTAAATAAGGCAGGGTTGTCTAGCATTATATTCCTCAAAGGTTATCATTCCAGGTTTAAATTCACCTTTACTTGATCTAATAGATGGATAAGGGGATTCAAGTTGAGATAAGATGGTTACATTTACCTTTGGACGCATAGTTTTACAATATTTTATCCAGTCCTGAGTTCTGTTAGGAGGTGGGGGATAAGTTTGGTAAAGGCCATGCACTATAGGAATATCTTTCCAGAGTATTTGGGCTCCATTGGTTTTGTTTGTCCACTGTTCACATAGGGGTAATGGGGCTGTCACACCAGCCATGTTGAAAACAAAAGATCAATTCAATGGTATAAAAAATTGCAATCCTTGGTCAGCAGACTCAGGTAATGCTACACATATACCTTGATCGGTATGATTCCATATTTTTGCAAACCCTTTGAATAGTTCCCAGGTGAGATTCCTTTGATTTTCACTTTTAACAGTCTGTTCTGCTGAGCACATGGACAAGATAAATAACCATACAAACATAACTAACAAATTATAACTACAGTTACCAGTAAACTGAACCATAGTCCAAATCTGAGGTTTTCATTCACAGTTCTGAATACTTTTCTGCATTGAACAGTTACCTGTAAAAGAAAAGATCTGTTCGGCCCCTTTTAGGGTCAACATTAAAATGTTGGAACAATCCACCGAGAGCTTATTTTGTGTTCTTTGCCATAAGTATCTTTTGCTTTCCAGGTGTCCATGTTCAAGGGAGTGGCAAGTACCATTGGTACAGCTCCTACAGAAGGCATTTCCACTAATACAGGCTGTCCAGGAAAGTGAGAGGGTTTTTGATTACCCTCAGGTTTTGATGTTGCTGTTATCAAAGAGGGAGGCTGTGGATAAAAAGCTGTGGGTCCAGGACATCCATTTACTCCCCATCAGTCATTCACCATTTTTACAGCGTCCCACAGTCATTCAGCCCAATTGGATTTCTGAGGTTTTAGAAATCATTTCAGCAGGCCATTTGTTCTTTCCACTATGCCATTTGTTTGTGGATAATAGGGGGTGTGAAAAATCCACGGATTCCTTCTTCCTTGGCCCAATCCTGGACGATGGTAGCTGTGAAGTGTGACCCGTTGTCTGCTTGGATAGATACGGGTTTTGGGAAAAAACTGAACCCATTTTAAGAGCTTCTAGGGTGTTTGTACTGTTTGCCTGAGAGAAAGCTTCTGCTTGCACTAATCCTGACCTAACTTCCACTCCTACTAACACATACTGTTTTCCCTCAGACTTTCTAAAGGGTCCAGTCTAGTCTGTCTGCCACATGTCCCACAGCCCTTTTCTGTCTCTTATTTGTAACAGGGGTTGTTCTAAAGGGTGAGGCTCGAGTCGGGTTCTGCACTGTTCACATGAGGACCTGCAGGTGCAGCACATTTCTCGAGTCACTGCCCATCCCCTGCTTCCTGCTGCTCTGGATAGGTCTTGTGCCCCTGTGTGCTGTCGCTTTAAATGCAACCATTCTAACAGTCTGTCCCAGCTCTCTGCAGGAGTTTTTACACTTAGAGGGGCTAATCTGGCCAGTTCATCTACTTTGTTGTTCCAGCGGCCAGCTGGAGTTTCATTTTCCTGATGGGAGGCTGCCCATCCAACTACAAAGTTCCTTTTCTTTGCTATAGCAAGGATTTCTTACCATTTCTCTTTTTGCCAAACAAGCACTCTATTCACTTCCCAGTCATTTTTGTCCCAGAAGGGGAGCCAGTCAGTACACCCTTTGAACACAGCAAAAGAACCCATGTAAACATATACAGTCAGAGGTTTCAGCTTCATGGTTAAATACACTCCAAACTGCTACTAATTCTCCTGCCTGTGCACTGCCTTCTCCTTCGGGGACTATTTTGTTGCCTGTATGTACCTGTAAAGCTACAGCATATTTCCAAACTTTACCTTCCTGCTTTGCTGAGGCATCAGTAAACCACACATTCTGCAATTGCTCTGAGTGTGGGGGTGCAAATTGAACCACAGAAGGGGGAGAATCAGCTGTGCTATGTAAAGTTACCTCATCTTGTAAGGGAAGATTTTTGGGCGCTCCTTCTGTTACCTGAAAAATGGTGCAATAAAGTTTCAATTTGATCATTCCATTTCCCAACAGTAGCTCACTGGGCCACATAGGAGAATTATAAGGAGAACATGTTGAAATCACTATTCCTTTTTCTTTTAAATCTTCAATAACTGGAGTGATTCCTTCTCTGGCTCCCAAGGGTAAGGGGTAAGGTTTGACATTGGTTACTAGAGACGGAGGAAGAGCAGGAGTGGGACTGACTTAGTAAACACAGATGTGGGATTTCTTTTCCAAAAGCCCATATGTTTCCTTCCTCATCAGTCCAAGACCTTCCCTTCAGGAGGTCTAGGCCCAGTAAATTATCAGGAAGTTTACCCAAAATCATTAGGGTTTCACCTGCTTTCTCCTCCCCTGGTATCTTACCTTTGCTGTTACCTGGGGTTGTATGTTTCCAAAAGCATCCACAACAAATATGCCTTTACGGGAGGGAGTGATTCCACATGGAGATGCAACTTCAATTTTCAGGGCAGTCACTTGAGCTCCAGGGTCTACTAGAAAAGTGACAGGGGTTTTGTGGGGATCAACAGGTTAACAAGTGTCCTTTGGAATTTTTGGTAAGCTGTCCAATTTCAAACCAACCTTTGCCCCCCCCCCTTCCCCGGCTCAGGCTCAGCTCCTGGGGACGAAGAGAGGAGTTTCCTGTTACCTCCACTTTCTGTGATCCCTCCAGGGGAGGGGCTGTAGCAGGGGCAGCTTTCAGGGATCCCTCCTTTGCTGACCACTCTTGAATTAATATCTCTAATTTATCTGTTGGTTGGCCATCCCTTAGGGATTTTGGGATTTCTTTTTGCAAGCCTTCAATCCATAGGGTATTCCTTTTTCCCCTGTGTCCTCCAGTGTTTGTGGGTACTCCTTGTCCAGGGCAGAATGTTACCTTTCACAGTCTTGCTGGAGGAATAATTGCTTTGCATTCTGTGCCCAATTGATTTAGAATCAGTAGTAATTGAAGGTCCTGGACCATATTTTCTTCCCTAATTAATTAATTCCTTTGCCACCTTCCCCTAGGTCCAAATCTTATTTTCTCCGCAGTGACGACCAGGGGGTTAAAGCTACTTCTGAGGTGGCTGCAGTTCTTTCCCCTTTGGTGAGGTTTTCTATTTTTCCTTTGAACTGAATGCCAATGGATTTCACAGCCTCAGGTAGACCTCTGAGAAGGGCAATCATTCTTTCAGGGTCTGCAGGCAGCATCACAGGGGATTCAGGGCTTGGTGTTCATTCCCTATCACCCATCATTTGTAAACAAGCAGCCTTTTGCACACATTCCACAATCTGATGAACATTTCCCACTGCAGCCAGGGGGTCTCCCCTTTCCAGGAGTTGAGTCCCCCTGCCCAATAGGCTGCTCTTTGGGGAAGGGACCAGGGGGCAGGATAATCTCCTGTGGTCAGGGAAACTCCGGCTCCCCAGAACCCTTCAGCCTCTTTTTCTGATAACAACATTTGGTCACCTCCAGTAAGAGAGACTCTCCAAACATAGATTCTGGAGGGACTCTGCTATATTCCTTTTTTAACTTAGCTATATTCCTTTTTTAACTTAGCTAGTTCAGTCTAGGTCTAAGGAACCTCTTTTGTAGTTATTTGAGGTGTATCCTCATCCAAACCCTTGTCATGGGTTTACTGGTTCTTAGAACCTAAGCAGGAATCCACTGCGTGGAGGGATGTTAAATGGGCAGTTAAGAAACACAAAAGAAGCTACTGGTAAGGCCACATTCCTAGGTAATGGTCCTCAGAATCTTGCTTTTGGGGGAGGGTGAGGAGCTTCTTTTTACTCCCTCCTTTCTCCCCTTTCCCAGAGCTTGTGTGTGTGTGTGGGGGGAGGAAGGGAAACCCATTTTCGGTTTCTCCAACATACCCCGGAGGGTGTCACCCCACATGGCAACAACCAGTGATCCCACAGCGCCCCTTGCTGACCAGCACAAACCACTGCAGGCTCTACATTTCCAGTGATCCAACATCACCCCCTGGTGACTGTGGTTAGAATTGCACCAAAGGGTCAAAGGGTACAAACTGAACTGTTTACCTTTTTTTCCCTGTGTTTGTTTATTGGTTTGTTTTGAAGGGGATTATTTGTGGGTATAGGAGTATTGTTTGGTTGTTTTACTTGTTTTCTTTCATTGTTACTACCAATACACATATATCTTTTACTACAGGGCTGTTATTTTTCCTTTTCCCACATTTTTTTTCCCCCTCAATGGGAGCCTCTTAATCTTGGATTTACAATTGCTTAGAGGGAGGAGTTTGGGTCTTCCTCATAACTCATCGTCAGCAAAACACCTGTGTCTCATTTAAACTGAGACAGCGCTCATCTGTGTATTCTGTTTTAATTAGGAGACGGAGCAACACCAACAGCTTTTCCACTTCGTCCTGCAAAGGCTTGAAGTCAGAGAGGGGGGATGTTTCTTTAGATGACTGTAGCTCCGACTCTGTTTTCCCTTCTCTCATTAATCTTGCATACAACTCCTCTCAGAGCACACAGTCGGTAGCCCTTTCATTCCTTATCTCTTCCTGGAGGACATTGACAGTAGTCTCTCGTTCCTCCAGCTGCAGGGAAGTGACAACTTCCATATGATATTTTAGCTGCTGTTCTTTGTTGTTAATTGCACTTATTACAGCTGCACCTAATAATGAACAAACAATAGGTTTTCCTTTACCCTTTTTGACTCTCGCCCCTGCCCGCAGGGTAGAGATTCGATCAACAATTACTTGAATATTATACCAATGATCTTGTGCCCATTCCACTCCTGGAGGAGGTGGTCTGGCACCAAATTCATCTAATAGATTTGTAAGTGCTTGCGCATTATGTTCCAGGGTACCACAAATTGGCAGTGAATACGTTTGCAGAGGTTACCTCTTGAAAGTTACAGCAAATTTCCAAAGTTCTTCACTCCTCTCCCTGGAAAGGCCCCTCTTAAAAGTTATATTACAGCTAAAAGTGGGGTGTGCTTATCCAGGGGGCACCTCGTAAAAGTAATTTCCAAATTTTCACCCCTTTCTCCCTGGAAAGCATTAAGTTATATCACAAGTTCAGAGTGATCTTCCCCAGAGAGCCCCCCTTGAAAGTTACAGCAAATTTCCAAAGTCCTTCCTCTGGAGAGGTACCTCTTAAAATTACAATGTGCACATTAGCTTCAAAAACAAGAGAAAACCAAAAACAAACATACTAACAAAAGCTTGCAAAGTCAAAGTCCTAAAGTCACGCAGTCATAAAGTCAAAAACAAAGGTACCTTATTCTGTTTGTCTATCACAAAATGATCGATCATAAAAATTAGCAATTATCAGGTTTTGGAATGATCAGTTTTGCTTCAAGGGTATCTTGTCCCATGACGCCAATTTAGAAAATGTTACAATCTGCTTAAATATTGCAGAAAGAACTTGAGATTCGAATATTCCCTTGAGCAAAATTGAAACTCA
Source organism: Myiozetetes cayanensis (assembly GCF_022539395.1). NCBI lineage: Eukaryota > Metazoa > Chordata > Aves > Passeriformes > Tyrannidae > Myiozetetes > Myiozetetes cayanensis. The sequence continues at coordinate 48,283 of NW_026086694.1, read as the reverse complement.
CACAAGTTATCTGTTGATGCCCAAACCTGATTTTTATTTAATTGCTAAGTGATGCAAAGATAGAGAGGAAAAAATAAGAAAATATTGGAAAATGCTAAGATTATTTTTTAGAAGCAGAGAAAAGATACCATCGAAAACTACCTTTCTGCTGTGCTGGTGCAAGGGGGGGGGAGGGAGAAACAGTTTTCTGCCTTTTTTTTTTTTTTTTCTCTCTCTCTGCTGCTTTTTCGATGTTATTACCTGCAGGGGGTTTAACAGCTTTAGTTCTCTGGAATGCAGGATGTGTGGTTTCCTTGCTCACACTGAGCCGTGTCCAAGGCCGTGCAGGGTCCCAGTTCAGCCACAGTTCCCTGGTGCTCAGAAATATAGTGAGGCTGGAAGGATAAGATATAACTCACACATGTGGCACGGTGGTCTCAGTTCTCTCCAGACCGGCAGAGTCTCAGTCTCCCGTTGCAGGCAGGCAGCACGTGGTGGTGGAGAAAAGGTGAGGGGAGGTGAGGAGAGGTTCCTGGGGCAACCAGTTCTCTCTCCCTTTCCTCTTCTCTGATTTTCCAAAATTTGTCCTCGAGTTTTATAGTGTTCAAAGGAGGTTGTACGTGGTTTCTTGTCATGTAGCCGGTTCACATGTTTGAGGAGATATGATAACCCTAAACAATGGCAGGATCTTTTGACAGGAAAAGTCCCGTGAGATGTCCTAGTGAGAACTTCTGGCAGAGCTGACAGAGAATTTTTGGTAGGAAGTTTTTGATGAGCAGAACAATGATGAAACATAATTGTTGGCATTTCTATATTATCTGTGTGTTACAGAAGGTTCCTGTACTGAAAAATAGTTCATGTTATCTCTTATTTACATAATTGCTTGTGAGGAACTGGACTTTTTTAATTGCCTTAAAACATTGCTACTATAGTGAGCTGTGCAAAGAAACCAGGAGAGTGAAGATAAAGGCTGAGGGGAGGAGGCCATAGCCCACAAATTGTTAACTTTGAAGGCCCAGAGGACCACTCTTTGGGTGTGTGATGCTTCTCTAGGTGTGTGATGCCTATCTAAAGAAGATCAGCAGTGACTCTGGGTGTGTGATCAAAACAGCCCCTACTACACACACATGGGGAGGCACCAGGACGGTTTCTGAAGGTATATAAACCCACCGAATTTTATGATTCATGGGCTTCTCTCCCCCACCACTCATTGATGGACCAGGACACCAGCAATGACAACAGCAACCAAGTTCACTGGAGACCTTTGAGTGGTGACTATAAACGCTTACTTTTTCTCTCTCTTCCCTTCTCTCTTTTCCCTTTTATTCTTTTCTCTCTCTCTTTCTCTCTTTTCCCTTACATATTTTCTTGGGTGATATCTTTATGCTTTTATATTGCTATATTACATAATACCTGTTTTCCTTTGCAATGCCTTTATGCTTTTATATTGTCATGTCATTATAGATAATAACAACCAAAACAGTTGCATACCTGTTTTCTTTTGCAACCAAATTGTTCTAAAATAACCCATATATATATATATATCTGTAAACACTGATCATGTGGTATCGATTTACTTTAATTCACCCCAAGGGATTTATTAATAAAACAAAAGTTACTCCTGCCTGGCAGGACAGGTCGTAACATTGGTATAAAAGCAAAAGACTTTTATCCAGTTCTGGAGGGGTACATTATTTCATGGTTTGCATATTTTTATGGAATGGAACCAGGAGTGAGTAACACTCATGCTTTTTAATTGATTCACCTGAACATCCTTGTATCCAGTATCCTTTTTGTCACAAAGCAATGGAAAAGGCCATAGATCCAGTGAAAAAGCTCAGTGGTTTGCAATTCCTGTCAGCCAGGTAGTACTTCAGCTTCTGAAAATCTTGAATAGATTGACAAAATCATCAGTTTTCTTCCTCTTTTCCTCTCTTAGCCTCCAAGAGTGGATATTTATTCTTTTGATGGGAACTCTTGAGATGATTTGTTGAAGGACATTATTTTACCACAACGGTAGTCAATCTTAATAAGACGAGTCTTAACTGTTGAAAAAACACTCATCCTAAAAATTGCTGACTGACCTTTCAGTTCATGGCATTCAGGTCTAAACTGATCTTTGTCAGTAACTGTGTAATAGACTTAATACCTCAGTGGCCAGCTCATGCCACCTTATAAGAGCTACCTGATTCGTAGGAAATGAATCTTGAAACTCGGTGATAGCTTTCAGGGCAAGAAATCTTTTGGTGAAATGAAAAATTACTTGTCTTTTAAAATTTATTTTTCCAGTTGTGATCCATTTTGTGGGACAGATAGCCTGTAAGATGAAGACATTTGACTTTATTCTTACCACATCTCTGGGTTTCTTTCAGTTGAATTGGATTTGGAATGTTTCTAGGGTTCAGGGGTTTAATTTTTGTCAGGGGGTATTTTGAAGGGATTTCGTTCTAATGGCTGGCATATTTCCAAGTGAAAATAACAGAAGTGAGGTATAGAATATGTATGCTCCCCCTAGGTGGCAAGATACTTCTGTTTCAGCAGAGGAAAAATTATAACTTGTTTCTTGTCAACAGCTGCATCTTTTAAGACTTAGCATAGGCATTTCAGAGCTTTTGTTGAGTGCAGTTGCTGTGCATATAAAGGACCAAGGCTAAATTCATCTGTATATTTTTCTTATTTTGAGGTCTGAGTTGTCATTGTAATTCCTTTTTATCCAAGGATGACAGTGCTCTAAGTGACTGGTGGGGTTTAGTTTACTGTGCAGCCTTCTGTGTAACTGGCATCCTTTGTTGCAAAATTTTTAGTGCCTCTATAAGAAGGGCAAGTAATGGTGGATGCTGCTTTCTCTACTGTTAAGCTTGGTACAAGTACCATGAGCATTTCATTGCTAATTAGAAAGGTTATGACTTTCCCTCACTTGGTTTAAAAGGATTTTTACAATGCATACATTTTTCATATATGCATTATGATCCTTTATTTATTCTTGCAAATCATAAATTTAACATACAGAAGTGTTGCTACTGTATAATCATTTTTCCTAATACTTTCAAATATACAGTCATTCAGATAATATTGTGCCTTGGATAACAGAATACCATTATGAAGATGAATGGATTATAAAAACTAAATTTTAACTATGAGTTGTGAATTTTGAACAGTGGATATAATAGAAGTGTCTGTATAAGTGCACAAAGAGCTTAGGCAGCATTGTTTATCTGTGGTGTTTACTTAATATGACCATTTTGTAGACACTAATTGTGAAACAGTAGACAGATGAATTTGAAGTGCTTCTACCTTAACTAAGAAAAACATACCAAAAAGAACCATTTCTATTCATCCAGTGATTCTGACTCTGAAGATGATGAACCCAGGAGGTTCCATGTAGAAATAAAACCTGTCCAAACAAATGATAGGTCTCAATATACCGTGCCTTCCTTGGATGAATTAAAAGTATCTATAGGGAACATTGCTCTTTCTCCAGCAATATCTGTAAGTATTTTTGTTCTTTGTATTTTTAATGAGTATAGAAGAAAAGTGGTAAAGAATCTTTAGTGTTACATATATTTTACTGTTCAGAATTTATTCTAGATTCAAGTTCAACAATTTTTTTTGTGTGTACTATGCCATCTTTGATACATTTTATTGCAATTTGATGTTAAGCAATTCCCCCTTCTCAGATTTTAACTTTGAGTCTTGGGAGTGCTTAGTCCTTGTCTTTGCTGTTGCTACCACAAGACATTTGAATACATGGAGTAAGCTGAGCATAGCTTTAAGCATAGTTTACTAATTCGTATTCAGTAATATACAAAACAGATCATATAATGTGGACACATCTTTTACAGTGCAGCTTTATTGTATGTATTCTGTCAAATCACAGAATGATCCTTTATACTGTGGGATCATATTGCAAATAAATAGTGTTAAAGTATGCTAGTACATTATTCACATCACAATATAGATGGTTCTGATTGTATGGAAAATATTATGCATATTAAAATAGTAATGATTATTTTTCTCTTTTTTCCCCCCACATTATGAAAGAAGAAACAGAGTTCTGTAAGTATAGAATGGCTTTTTATTCACGTTTTTAGATTAACACCAAGTAAGTGTAATACGTGAGAAAGTTATTGGGAAAAACTTAGGAATGTTTCTATTCTTACAAGCATACTATGTGATATAAAAGCTGTTTAATTTTACTGGCCCAGCCTGTCAAGGGGTTTAGTCGTACTGTTGCTTTTGTCAGCTCTGCAGTCTTCGTTCCTGCCTTTTCTAACTGGTGTTGTGGGTATGCACTAGTTGCTCTGTCCTGGCTCACATTCTGGTCTCCTGCAAGTTCCAAAATGGTCTACCTGGAATTCAGAGCAAAATAACATGGAAAATTGAATGGAAATAAGAACCCTGGGACTATTAAGTATTTTATTTGACAGTTCATAAAATAATTTATTCTTTTCTGTTTCAGGCACAAACTAATCAAAATGCAGCCAGTAAGTGTGAATATTTAACTTTTAGTCTATTTACATTAGTTTTTTTTAACATGACATGAAAATATTTATTTATTGTTGAAAAAATAAACTTATTATTTCTAAGTAGAAAAAGTATTTCTCTTGTCAATTCTAGGTATGTTTATGATATTTGCATTTGAACTACTAACAATAAATTAAACAGACAAAATAAGTTATTTGGTCAAAATTTCAAAGTAGCTAGTAGAAGCCACCCAAAGGCCTCTTCTTTTTCTGTATACTCAGCTGTTCCCTGTTCTGAGAAACTGATGAGTCTGTCTGTGACAGTGATGAGGAACAAGTCCAAGAGCCAAAGAGGGGGGAGTGGGGATATCTGTAGAAATTACTCTTGTGTAAGTTGTTAAAACCCTTCCACCTGCACAAGTTGAGTATCACCCACAAAACAGCAGAGCACTCTCTCTCTGTTTTATAGTCAAAACCATAAAATATTGGCCGTGGAGATCGAGGACAGAGCATTAGTCTCTATCCTTTAGTGGTTCTGGTGGTCTAGTGGTAAGGGCGCAGCGCTGTCACAGCCGAGACCCGGGTTCGATTCCCGGTCAGGGCCACTCCCGGGCAGATGGAGCTCGTTAGCCTTAAAGGCAAAACCATCTACGTCCTAAGGACCTCGCTGCCACCGTCCAAGCTCGCTTGGCCCCGGCAGATGAACCTTAGGATTAAAGGGTGGGCTCAGTTCCGCGCACACTGTGTCTCACCTAAAAAAAATCCAATGCGCAGGCTGGAAGGTGTAAAGACCTTCCCCGGATCTTCGCTCGCGAAGACTGGCCATTATTATTTTAGTGGTTTTCTCAGTGGGAACCCAATCCAGGTTTCCTGAAGAATAATATTGGTGCAAACAGTGTAATTTAAGGAAGAAATTTCAAGTGATCAACACTTCCTCCTGAAATGTATTGCTTGACTTGTGGAAACAGACCCCAAAACTCACAAAGAGTATTGCAGCAGGTATGTTTATTCACAGCATCGGGTGCACGGGGGATAATTCCTCCAATCACGCACACCCATTGCCTTTGTTCAGCAATTTTTATGCAGTATAATGTTACATATGCATTAGTAGTATTACATACACATTAGTTGTGTTACATGTGCATTAGTTGTGTCAGCAAATTCCAGAAAAGTGGGAGGGGAAATTATTAACATACACCACTCCTATAACTCCACCTTGGAACGCCCCCTTGGGTTTTCTTTCGGGGGTCTTTGGGGGTCTTTTGGATGAAGTAAGAAGTCTTCCTCAGCTTGAACTTTTCACCTTTGCTAAGAATTGCTGAGTTGGCACTGTTCAATTAACTCAAAACTGGTATCTTCTACAGATGCTTCTCTTTATCAACTTTCAAGGTCTTTTTCTCATGACCTTCAAAGCCCCTTATCTAAACTCTAAGGTTTTCTGTTCCTGCTAAAGTCTTCATTATAAAATTAACTATATCCTGCCTGTGAGTTAGCATAAGCAAGCAAGGCTCTATCTAAAAATTAGCTAATAAGCAACTAAGGCCATAATCCTGTACCACTGCTTTATATTTTGATCAACCCTTTATCATGTTCTGTTCAGTCCTCTCCTTTTAGAACGTATTTCAGGAGCATCTGAATTTATATTATCAGAGATAATGCATTTTCTCTTTTCCATTTTAATAATTCATAATTAGTTTTGAACTAGGACTATAACATTTACTATTTTTTTATAATGAAGCTAAAAGATTTTTATTTTAGTGGTGATAATGCTGTGTCTTTTCCTTAGGTGAAGAGTTAACAAAATCAAAGCTTTCTACTCCAGCTAATGAGTAAGTTCAACTTTTAAAATTATATAAAGTGGAGTTTTGGGGGAATTTGGTCTTATTTTAATCTAAGACTCTGAGAGTTATTGGAAATATCAGTTGACTGCTATTTTAAGTCAGGTGTTTATTGTATTGTAAGAGTTAATGAGTAATTACATAACAATGGAGATTTCTATTCACTCGTTTTCCCCTTCTAATGTATTTGCTTCATTCATGTTTCTAATTATGGGATTACAAAATATTGGTTTTTATTAAAATTTCAGGATTTCAATAAGAGGGATTTAGTTTTCATCATATTTACAGTGTTCCATTGTCAAGTGTTTAGGATTACAAGTCTCAAATTTGGGCATTGCTCATATATGTATATACTGAAACAAATTGATTTGTAGATGTATGTCTTGTTGAAAATTAAAATAATTTACTGACATTATGCAATATGTCCATACACAAACTTGCACTGATTATCAGTTCAGATAGTTTCTTTACGTGTAAATCAGTTCCTTGACCTGCAATTTGTAAGTACTATTAATTTTGAGATGCAAAGGCTAATACAGAAGATGATTTACCAAAGTTGTAATTGTATGTTTATATACATATTTTGTTAATATTCTAATTGCAATGCTTACTGTAGAAAGGGAAACAGTGACCTTCTGGCATGGGATCCACTCTTAAGCAGTTCTCTTGAATCTTCCTCTTCAGCCTCCATAGTATCCTTATCCTCCTCAGGTAAAATATTTGATAGCAGAAAATGTTTTTTGCATATTCTTCAGGATGTTCTGTTGTTGCTTTTTTAGTCATTGCAAGGAGATGTGCTTTGACTATTGAAATGAAGGGATTTTGTAAAGCAGTATCCTATGTTATGAGTAATACACAACTTTGAGTGCACTATGTCAGGTTTTCAAGCTAGGGAGCAAGGGGGAAGAGGGAACACTAGAAACCTTAGGAAAATTCTATCTTGCTTTTGTCTTTTTTTTCTCTCATTACAAAAAATGATCATCTATGCTGGAGGAATAATAGAATCCTATTTTTACAAAGTTGGTAAATTAAGTGGAGGTTGTCATAGCACCTGATATAGATGCTGAACTGGCACTGTGAATAGGGGTAGGTTTCTTCTTTCCAGGAAAGCCTGTTGAGGTAGGCAACTGGGTATTCCTTTACCAAAAATTATTATAGACCTTACTTCTTTGTTCACAGTCATGGCTTTCTGTTTTCATCTGTACCTGCTCATACAAATTGAATATGAGTGAGAAAGAATACAATAGGAGAATTTTGTTCAACTAGTGCTAATTCTTCTTGGCTTTAGTAATGTCTTTTTAGTAGCAACCAACATTGCTATGTAACCATTAGGGTTTTAAGGGCAACTTATTATTCCTCCACTTCATATTCCTTAAAAGTTATGTTTTATAACAAATCTAGATTACAGAATTCATTAGATTGTCTCTTTCTCAATTAGATATCCAGATAAGATGGCTACTGGATCCACATTTGTAACATATTTAAGGATAAATTTTATATATACATATATATATATATTTAATTACAGGACCAATTGTTCTCAGGGTACCCAGAACCCTGAGCTGGAAGACAGAGACAGCCCCCATAATCCATGGGGATATGGTCAGTGAATTGCTATGCCACTTAGACCCACATAAGTCTATAGGACCAGATGGGATCTACCCAAGGGTAGAGGGAGCTGGCAGAAGAGCTCACCAAGCCACTTTCAAACATTTATGAGCAGTTCTGGTCAACTGGGGAGGTCATTAGTTAATTGGAAGTTACCAAATGTGATGCCCATCTAAAGAGGGGCCAGAAGGAGGATCCGGGAAACTACAGGCCAGTCAGTCTGACCTCAGTGCCAGGGAAGGTTATGGAGCAGATTATATTGAGTGCCATCATGTGGCACATGCAGGACAACCAGGGGATCAGGCCCAGCCAGTATGGGTTTATGAAAGGCAGGACCTGCTTGACTAACCTGATCTCTTTTTAAGGGAAGGTGATCTGCTTAGTGCATGAGGGAAAGGCTGTGTATGTTGTCTATCTGGGCTTCAGTAAAGCCTTTGACACTGTTTACCACAGAATTCTCCTGGAGAAACTGCAGCCCATGTCTTGGACAGGTGGTGAATGGTGCTGCATCCAACTGGTGACCGGTCACAAGTGGAATTCCCCAGGGCTCAGTATTGGGGCCAGTTCTGTTTAATATCCTTATCAATGATTTGGACAAGGGGACCAAGTGTGCCCTCAGCAAGTTTGCAGACAACACCAAGTTGGGTGGGAGTGTTGACCTGCTAGAGGGTAGGAAGGCTTCATAGAGGGGGTTGGTCTCTTCTCCCAGGTAACAAGTGACAGGACAAGAGGAAATGACCTCAAGTTGCACCAGGGGATGTTTAGGTTGGATATTAGGAAAAATGTCTTCACTGAAAGGGTTGTCAAGCATTGGGACAGGCTGCTCCGGGCAGTGGTGGAGTCATCATCCCTGGAGGGATTTAAAAACCATGTAGATGTGGCACCTGGGGACATGGTTTAGTGGTGGACTTGGCAGTTCTAGGTTAATGGTTGGACTTGATGATCTTGGAGGTATTTTTCAACCTAAATGATTCCATGATTCTTACTTAGAATGTACTAAACTGCTTGTTAGAACCAACTTCATTTAAAGTAAGCACAATGAAATAAATATGCTGCTTGAAATAAAAAAATTCAAACTAATTACAAGCATTGTTTTTTCTCAACTGTTGAGAGCTTTGCTTTTGTAGAAATAGGAATGTATAGATGTTTTCAGATTAAATAAAGTTAAATAATTGGGATTTGAAACTATTCCTTTTTAACACACAGTATTTTGAAGTGTGGATGATATTGTGGTAATGTTACATACTTATAGGGCAAAGTGCATTTGGGCAAGTGGGCCATAACTCACTAAATACCTGTGATACTGCATCAGACTACTTAATGTTTAGCATGCACTGTCTTCCTGGGCATAAGAAGAATTTTAAAGGAATGACTGACATTTCAGAAGGGAACATTTGAGTTTGCAACTCTTAAGGTGGATATGGTCAGTATTAGCCTAATTTGTTTCTTCCCAAGTAAGTGATAAAACTACAATACTTGAATTAAGGCAGAGTTATGCTGAATTCCTAAGAAAATGCCACACTTAAAAGTTATATTTTTAAATAAAATTAATTGATTTGATTAAAGAAGAACCATCCACAATAATTTGAGGGAGATGATAGAATGTGCTCCAATGACATAGTCATATATTAGGGTTTCAGTCTATTTTGAAGTTAATTTTAGATCTGTCATACTCATTGGCTGGTATCTAACATTTATTTTGAAGTATAGTTCTATTTGGAAAAGTAACTATGTAAAAGTAGCATCTTTGTACTGTTACCACTATCTGTTAGTTGTGTCTATTAGGTTTAGAAGGATATGAGGGCAGTATTTTTTTAACTGCTTTTGACTTCTCATAGCTTGGTTAAGAGATAACATGGAGTTACTGTGTTCCTGCAGTCAACAGAGTAATTTATGTGTTATACTGGTGTATACTTATTGAAGTCAGTGGGATTTCAGAGGGTATAATTTGATGTAAACAGTTATGCTATTGTCAGCCAGAACCAATTATGACTTTCCACTGAATTATCCATTTGTGGTTAGACATGAAAGACTGTCCCGTATTCTGAATCCATATAGACTATACACAAAAGGGAACTTGAGTAAAACCATCTTTTTAAGCTCAAACCTTTGAGAATAGTTGGTATAAAATCATTCAAGAGGAATGAGGAAACTCATGATGCCATTTTTAGAGTCATTTTTCAGGGTATCACATGGTCCTATTTTAAAAACATTTATGATTAGTGGTAAATTTTACAAAATGGAGCTTGTAAAATAGGAACTTTTAATAGAAGCATAATTTCCAGTTATTCTGTTCAAGTGAGTACATATTTGTATGACTTTTCTAATATTGATTTTCTTAAATTTGCTTTCTTTCAGCAAGACCCATAAATCATCTTTCTGTAGGCACCATTGTACCCCCTCCAAGGCCTACTTCAACACCAAAATTGTCTACAGGGAAACTTAGTGGAATTAATGAAATAGTATGTATTGATTGTTGGGTTTTTTAATTCTCCATTGTACTCAATTTCATATATATAATTTACACGGTGTCCTGGTTTCAGATGGGATCAGAGTTCATTTTCTTCTCAGTAGCTGGCACGGTGCTGTTTTGGATTCCCTAGGAGAATAATGCTGGTAACACACTGTTACAATCTGCTTAAATGTTGCAGAAAGAACTTCAGATTCGAATATTCCCCTGAGCAAAATTAAAACTCACACAAGTTATCTGTTGATACCAAAAACTAATTTTATTAATTACTAAGAGATGCAAAGAGATGGAGGAAAAAATAAGAAAAGGTTGGAAAAAGCTAAGATTACTTCTAGAAGCATAGGAAAGATACCACCAAAACTACTTTTCCTCCGAGCTGGTGTGTGTGTGTGTGGAGAATCAGTTTCTGCCTTTTTTTTACTGTCTCTGCTGCTTTTTGATGTTATCTCTTTAGCCGAGGGGAGGGGGGGTGATGGGAGGAGGGGGTGGGTTGGTGTCTTAGCAGCTTTAGTACTCTGGAATGCAGCCAGGATGTGTGGCTTCACTCCTCACCTTGAACCATGTCCCAAACCGTGCAGGGTCCCAATTCAGCAACACCTTTCAGCCATCAGAAATATGGTCAGGATAGAAGGATAAGGTATAACTCACGCATGTGGCACAGTGGGTCTCAGTTCTTCTCCAGGCCAGCAGAGTTCCAGTCTCTGGTGGCAGGCAGGCAACATGCAGTGGCGAAGAAAAGGTGAGGGGGAGGTGGGAAGAGATTCTCAGCTATGGTAAAGAGTTCTCTCTCCCTTTCCTCTCTCTGATTTTCCAAAACTTTTCCTCAACTTTTATAGTGTTCAAAGGACATGGTTTCTTGGCACGTAGTCCTATTCAGATGTTTGAAGAGACACGATAACCATAAACAATAGAAGGATCTTTTGGCAGGAAAACTCCAGCAGGAAGCTCTGGTGAGAACTTCTGGCAGAAAGCTGACAGAGAATTTTTGGCAGGAAGTTTTGACAGGGAGAAACAATGGAGGAACATTATTTTTGGCATTTCTATATTATCTGGTTGTTACACACATTGATGTTTTGGTTGTTGCTGAGCCATGCTTACCCTGAGTCAAGGGCTTTTCAGTGTCTCATGTTCTGCCAGTGAGGAGCTGCACAAGAAGCTGGGAAGGAGCACAGCTGGGACAGCTCACCCGAACTGGTCAAAGGGATATTCCACACCATAGAATGTCATGCCCAGTATATAAACTGGGGAGAGTTGGCTGGGAGGGGTCGATCACTGCTTGGGGTTGGGCTGGGCATCAATCAGTGAGTGGTGAGCAACTGTATTGTGCATCACTTGTTTCTCTTGGCTTCTGTTACTCTCTCTCTCCTCCCCTGTCTTACTATTATTATTATTATTATATTGTTTTTATCTTTGGGGTTTTTTTTTCAATTAATAAATTGTTCTTTGTGGTGGATTGACTCTGGCTGGATACCAGGTGCCCACCAAAGCCTCTCTATCACTCCCCTCCTTAACTGGAAAGGGGAGAGAAAATATAATGAAAGGCTCATGAGTTGAGATACGGACAGGGAGAGATCATTCACCAATTACCATCACAGGCAAAACAGACTCTGCTTTGAGAAAGTAATTGAATGTATTACCAATCCAATCAGAGCAGGATAATAAGTAAAACAAATATTAAAAACACCTTCCCCCCACCCCTCCCTCCTCCCTGGGCTTAACTTTATTCCCCAATCTCCAACTCCTCTCCCCCAACAGCACAAGGGGACAGGTAATGGGGGTTATGATTAGGTCATCACATGTTGTTTATGCCTCTCCTTCCCCCTCATGGGGAGGACTCCTTCCCCTGCTCCAGCATGGGTCCCTTTCCACAGGGTGCAGTCATTCAGGAACAGGCTGCTCCAGCATGGGTCCTCCACAGTGTCACAAGTCCTGCCAGCAAAGCTACTCCAGCATGGACTCCTTCTCTCCATGCGGCCACAGGTCCTATCAGGAGCCTGCTCCGGTGTGAGCTTCCCACAGGGTCACAGCTTCCTTCTGCCATCTACCTGCTTTGACCTGGGGTCCTCTGTGGGCTGCAGGTGGATCTCTGCTCCACCATGGACCTCCATGGACTGCAGGGGGACAGCCTGCTTCACCATGGCCTGCACCACAGGTTGCAGGGGAATCTCAGCTCCTGTACCTGGAACACCTCCTCCCCCTCTTTCTTCACTGACCTTGGTGTCTGCAGAGTTGTTTCTCTCACGTATTCTCACTCCTCTCTTCTCTGGCTGCAATTTTCTTCTGCACAATAACTTTTTCCCTTCTTAAATATGTTATCGCAGAGGTGTTACTACCATCTCTGATTGGCTCAGCCTTGCCCAGAGGTGTGTCTGTCTTGCAGCCGGCTGACATTGTCAGACATGGGGGAAGCTTCCAGCAGCTTCTCACTAGAAGCCACCCCTGTAGCCCCCCCCCTCCTTCCGCTACCAAAACCTTGTCACACAAACCCTATAAATTCTTATCTCAACCCCTGAGGCTTACCTTTCCTTTCTGATTCTCCTCCCCACTGGGGGCAGGGGGGATGAGGGAGCAAGTAGCTGTGTGGTACTTAGTTGCCAGATGGGGTTAAACCACTACACACTGTTACAGTGGAGTTACTTTCTAGGTAATGTTCAGGGAATCACATACTCAGATTTTCACTATTGCCAGATAGGCATGAAGTTGTTCACAATAAACATGTTACTATAACGTAATAATTCTTAACTGAACTAAAAAGGTCCAAAACATAAATTTTGCATCGACCGAATGTTTCTAATTCAACAAATCAATAGTTTGAAAATTAAAGGTTAACATATGTGTAGGATTAAAATTTTCAAAATATGAAATATTAGTGAAATAATTAACAAAACTCAATTGATTTAGGGATATCACCAAAGCTTTGGGGAATGAGTGTTATTAGGTAGATCTTTATCAGTAATGTTTTGATACAAGTAGCCTTGCTATGACTTCACCCTGTCCTTGGTGCTGGTTGGTCAAGAAGGGAGGTGACAGATTGCAGCAACTGCCCATCCAGACAGTGATAGGTTGCACGCTACTTCCATGTCTACTCACTGCTTGCAGTGCAGGTCCATGTGCTGATAAGGAATACAAATACCCAGACAGCATATCAAACCAAGCCATGCTTAATGTCTTCTATGAATATTATGATTCTTTGAGTTTCATTTGACTTACTTACTTGGAAAAATTTTACTGTAGTAAGATCCTCTTATTGTCTTTCAAAGTAGCAAGATACTTTCACCATATTCTTGTTATGGAAAAAAAAATCTGGTCTTATGCTTTAAAAAAACTGAAACATTGTTTAACACTTGCTTTTCTGTAATGGTATAATGTCAGAGTAGGGTTCATTTAGAGATTATTTTCTCATTCCAATATAAAATTGTAGTAATTTCTCTTAGACCAAGAAATCTGTTCTTGATATCATCAGAGTTAAAGAGAAGAATTTAACTGGTATTGTTCTATAAAGTATGTTTGTTCTATAAAGTAGGATTCTGCAAAAAGTTACGTTTTAGAAATTGGCGATTATCTGGATGTAAGTGAAAGATTGCGAGTTGTCTTCATTACATGTCGCCTCCTTTTACAATTCCCACAATCCATATAAAAGTCATATACTCAGTGGCAAGTGTGATAGAAAAAAAAAAAAAAAAATTACCCAACCAAAACAGATGCTTCAGGAGTTCCAGTACCTTTTAGATGGGTTAATCCCAAATTGTTCATTAGTTATTTGAAATTAATATCTTAACAGTTTAATGGGTCATAAAACTATGATTTAGGGTGGAAGGGACTTATGAAGATCTCCTCTAGACCAATCTCCTGCTCAGAGAAGGGCCAACTTCAAAATTGCATCAGGTTGCTTAGAGACATGCTGAGTTTTGAAAATCTTCAGAGAGGGAGATCTCTCAACATCTTTGGGCAACCTGTCCCAGGACTTAAACCACAAGGTTACAAGAAGGAATTTCTTCTCTATGTTCAGCTGAAATTTCCTTTCTTATAGCTCTTGCACCTCTGAATAGAGCCTGGTTCCATTTTCTTTGTAGCTAGTGAAAGACTGCTAGTAGATCCCTTCTTAGGCTTCTCTTTTCCAGGATGAATAAACCCAAGTCCTTCAGCGTCTCCTTCTCTCTCATGTCCTCCAGTTCTCAACTATTTTAGTTGCCCTCTGCTGGACTCACTTCCATTTTGTTAGTGTCTCTCCTTTAGCTCCAAAAGTCCACATTTGCTTCACACATACACATGGCTATAGGGTTAGGCTTTGCTACTGTGTTACAGCACAATTATTGACAGGTCGTTACATAATCAAATACATTAGACTTACCTAGCCAGGCAAAAAAAATTAATAATTATAATAATTATAAGGTCTGAAATAATGGAATTGATTCCCATAGAAAATGTGGGTTGTCTGTTTTACATTAAAGCTAGAATAGATAAAACATTAAAAGAAAGATGTTTAGAAACACTACTGAATTGATTTGGGAATGAAATGAAGAACTATTTACAGTCTTTTTTCATCTTTTTAAAACCACTTTCTGTCTCTGTAATACTCTTGCAATCTCTTAAGTCTAGGCCATTCAACCCTCCGTTGGCCTCTAACTCAAGTTCACCACCTGCAGCTCCCTTGGCACATGCAGAGAGCATTTCCTCAATATCTTCTTCTGCTTCCCTCAGTGCAGCAAACACACCTACAGTTGGTAAGTTAACCATTTTAATTCGTTTTAGAAATGGTCACATTCTACCACTGAGTTCCACTTGTTAGGAAAACGATTCCTTGGAGTTAGTTGTTCCATATGTGAGTTCGATCTAGGTACTTCAAGCATTCTTTGCAATACCTACTTCTAAATGACCTGAGAGACAGGACGGTGGATTTCACTAGATTAGACCATAGATCCAATTAGGGCATGTTCCTAAGTGAAATATTTTTCAAAATTAAAATATTCCATTAATTTGTTTTTAGCGTGCTGTCTATTCATCAAGCACAATGTTATATATTTGTTCAGAAGATGTTATTGTATATGTACAGAAGTATTTTGGGATACTGAAAAATTTGAATTAATATAAATGGTCACAAAATTGAGTTATTTTTATGTTATTATTTTGTTATCCTGTAATTGCAGTTTCCAAAAACGTGAAACTAATTGTCCCAGTTTAAATGAGACAAGGGTCTTTTGCTGAGGGTGAGTTAGGAGAAAAAGACCCAAGCTTTTCTCTCTAAGCAATTATAAATCCAAAATTAAAAGGCTCCGATTGAAGGAGAAGAACAAATTATGGAAAAGGAAAAATAACAGCCCTTTATTAAAAGTATGTGTGTATTAATAGAGACACCAAAAAAAAAAAAAACCACAAGTAAAACAACCAAACAACACTCCTATACCCACAAATAACCCCTTCAAGAACAAACCGATAAACCAGTAAAAGGAAACAGTAAACAGTTCAATTTTTTCACCCTTTGGTGCAGTTCCAACCACAGTCAACGGGGGGCGCCGTTGGGTCACTGGAGATGCAGAACTTGTAGTGTCCTATAGTAGTCACCAGGTGGCGCTGTTGGATCACTGGAGGTGCAGAATTTGTAATGTCTGGTGCCCATCACTAGGCAGCGCTGTGAGATCCCTGGTCGCCGCCACGTGGGATTGGGGAAGGGGAAAAAACAAGACCCTCCAGGGTATGTCGGAGAAAAAAAAAAAACAAAAAAGAACTTGGTTTCCCTTCCCACACACCGGGAAAGGGAGAAGGGGGAGGGGGAAAGGGACCAGGCAGACCCTACTTCCTCCGGTTAGTCAGTCTCCTCTCCACTCAGTCCTTTCTCTCATTCTCTCCCCCTTGGGAGCTCCTCACCCAGGGAAATGGTGAAAGGGAAAAGCAAAGGAGGGAAAAAAAAAAAAAAAGAAAAGTCTCCAGGGGAGGGGAAAAAAAAAACCACAGCAGCTCCACTCCAATGAAGGACTCGGGCAGGCTTCCAGCTGGTGGTCGGCTGCCAGCCCAGAGCAGAGAGAGAGAGAGCCCACCGCCCCCAGCCACACCTCCCACCAAAATTCCTCCTCCTCCCCCCCATGTTGCCCCGGAGATGAGAGAAAAAAGTAGACTTTAGATCCTTCATCTGCCCGTTTCCTAGGAGACTAATCTCTCGGCCATTAGTGGACCGGCTGATTCTTTTGTTCACCTGATAGCTACCTGATGGCCTATACACAGGGCACACCTGGCAGGGGGAAGGGAAAGAAAAATTCCTTGATAAAATCGGAACTATGACACTAATGAACCTTTTTCTTCAAGTTACTGAAGTATATAAGCTAAACAGAGATGTTTAGTAAAACAACCAACCAAACAATAAAGAGGAAGATGAAAAGCAAATCAGTCTTCCTGTGCTGCCACTAATTTCAGAAAAAATACAAGGAGACTTGTGGGATGGGGGGATTATTTGGGCGGGGGGAGGTGTGTGTGTTTAAGACATTTTAACTTGTTTCTGTAGTAGATTTGAAGTACTGCGTTCCTGAACACTATTACCACTTTAGTCCCAAGTTAAATCAGACTCTTGAATTAACACTCAGTTATGAATGTTACTGATGTCAAGGATTCCTCACCCAGCCTCAGAACCTCAGAAGAGCATCTGCACAGCTTCTATCAGGAATTCTGCATTGAAAGCAATGCAGCTGTTTCCACCCTGTGCAGGACCAAAGTTAGTAAACTCTACCTAGCCTTAGTTGTTGAAATGCTGGCACAGTTCAGTGTCCACCAGTTTCTCAAATGCTGAGAAGCATCATAGAAAGATAACTGATATTTTGGTTGCCAGAGTCCATCCAGGCTCACCTCTTCAGGCCTCAGCACTGGTGCCAAGGAACTAGAAATTCATGGCAACAGCATCAATAGCCTCAGGTCTGTATGTGTTATTGGAGACAGTGACAGAGTGAAATTGTGAGGTAAAGGGGGAGGTGAGGTGTGCGCTGACACCAGGGTTTGATATGGTTATTAACCTGGCCTAGCAAAAATAAACAAGGCCAGTTTCATCTGCAGTGATTGTATGAATTAAATAGTTCTGGAGAGCTGGAAAGGGCAGTGCAGATGGCTGAATGATTTTGGGGCATGAGGATATACTCTGCATTATTGTCTGTACTCTTTTGGCTTTCGCACAATCCAGTGTTTCCCTTACCCCATTTGTTCTGAATAATGGAGAGTTAACTATAATTATCTTCTTCCAAATGAACTTGTAGACATGCATAATTGAATTTATTTTAGCCTTGTTTTCATTTGCAATGGGTTTTTAAAAATTGTTTAACATGTATAACATGTATTTTTGCTTGAAATACTTTGGTTTTTTGCTGGTGCTGCTGAAGGTCCTAGAACTAGACCTGTGAGCTGGACTGTGGCCTGAGATATCATGAGTCTGCCTTGGCACAGCTCTGTGACATCCTGTCCTTCTGAGAGCTTGCAGTAGGCATGTGATACAGGCTGTTTCACCAGTGGTACAAAAAAATTAGTAAGATACTCTCCACTACACTATCGCACTAAAAGATAGAACTTCAAATATTGTCTTTTATATTCAGTACTCATATAAAACACTACAGAAAAGTAAAATCCCATGACAACTGGTTTTCTCAATTTGCAATTGACACTTCAATCATTTCAAAAAGCCTTAGCTGAGGTCTGAGTTGTTTTTTATATCTATGCATTGCAACTTTGTTGTGTAGGCACAGACATCTGTGAAGGCTGACGTAGGCCTGGTGATTATTTTTCTTGAAAAATGATATGTATTTCCAGGTACCTCCAAGGTACTCCCAGAATGTTTACTATGAAAAACTGCAAAATACTTCTCCAACAATTTCTACTTGGGAATTGTAATCTTTGTTGGCTGAAATAGTTAAAAGAATGTTCAACAGTTCACTTATGTTGAGTAATATTAATGTATCTGCATTTATGTTCATATGTAACTCAACTGAATTCTTTGCATTTCTGTGACTGTTTTTATCATACATTTTTCCATACTATAAGCATACAGTAGGGACTTCTTTTAAAGTATTGTAGTTAACATCTAATTTTCTTTGGATCTGTTAACTTCAGTTTCATCAGTAACCATTTTAATGCAGTGTTCCTATGTCTATGTTCCATATGTATTTCCTTGTGTCTGCCTATTTACAAAATGTCATATTGATAGTCCTGTTTTTCTAGGCTGTTAAGCAGTGTTTTGATGGTGTGATTGTACTATACTATGTTTATATTTTTCTACATGCTTTTCAAGTAATACTTCAGATTCTGCTGTGATCATGATGGTAGTAACCCCTTGTAAAAATAACAGGTGTAGTCAACCATTCTGAAATCTATTGCTAAGCTTTTTGAAAATTAAACCTATACACTGTATGTATTCTAGGTGTTTCACGTGGTCCCAGTCCTGTCAGACTTGGAAACCAGGATACCGTGCCTGTTGCAGTAGCCCTTACTGAGTCTGTTAACGCCTACTTTAAAGGAGCAGATCCCACAAAGTTAGTTAAATAGTAAATTGTTTTGAATGTAATAAGTTCCAATAAAAAAATGCACTGGTTGTACTTTTAATATTTTGGAGGAAAATGCATATACATTAGAAGGCCGATTCATGGGTTTTTTTCCTCTAAGTGACAGCAGTGACTTATCACTCTGTATTGGCCTGCATCCAACTAGCAGTTCATATATCCCTGCTTTACAAGAATGTGTTCAGTGAGAACACTGAAAATGAGAAGGGTTTCTATTATAGTCAGGTAGGTGCTATATGTAAATTTGGGCAGCTTAAGAGTACCTCATTCCCTCTGTCACATTGCTTGATATGCTACTTAGGCCTTGCCTAAGCATAGTTGTGCCATATTTTCAAAGCCTGAAAAATAACCACCCATACTACTGTATGCTTAACCAGCTAAACATTTTTCTTATTTCCTCTGATTTCCAAGTTAAAAGTGATAATACGTTGTCATAGTGCAACATTGCCATCATTTGAAATTGATTTTAGAATCATGGAATTGTTAGGGCTGGAAGGAATGTTAAAGATCATAGAATCATAGAATATGTTGAGTGGGAAGGGACCCATCAGGATCACTGACTCCAATTCCTGGTCCTGCACAGGACACCCCAATAATTCCACCATGTGCCTGAAAGCATTGTTCAAATGGTTCTTGAATTCTTACAGACTTGGTGCTGTGACCACTTCCCTGGGGAGCCTGTTCCAGTGCCCAGCCACTCTCTAGGTGAAAAACCTTTTCCTGATATCCAACCTAAACCTCCCCTGACTCCGTTTCATGCCATTTCCTCAAGTCCTGTCACTGGTCATGAGAATGAAGAGATTGGTACTTGCCCCTCTGCTTCCCCTCATGAGGATGTTGAAGACTGCAATGAGGTCTCCCCTCAGTCTCCTCTTCTCCAGGCTGAACAAACCAAGTGACCTCAGCCACCCCTCAGTGCCTTCCCCTCCAGACCCCGCACCATCCTTGTGACCCTCCTTTGGATGCTCTCTAATAGCTTAATGTCTTTCTTATCTTGCAGTGATCAAAACTGCACACAGTACTTGAGGTGAGGCTGTACCAGTGCAGAGTAGAGTGGGATAATCACCTCTTTTGACTGGCTGGTGATGCTTTGCCTGATGCACCCCAGGACACAGTTGGCCCTCCTGGCTGCCAGGGCACACTGCTGACTCATATTCAACTTGCCATCTACCAGGACCCCGAGGTGCCTTTCTGAAGCACTACTTTCCAGCATCTCATTCCCCAGTCTGTATGTACATCCAGGGTTGCCCTGTCTGAGGTGCAGAATCTGGCACTTTCCCTTGTTAAACTTCATACAGTTGGTGATTGCCCATCTCTCTAATTTGTTGAGGTCTCTCTGCAGACCCTCTCTGCCCTTGAGGGAGTAGACAGCTCCTCCCAATTTAGTGTCATCGCCAAACTTAGTATTCCTTTGAGTCCTACGTCCAAGTTGTTAATGAAGATGTTGAAGAGCACAGGGCCTAAGATGGACCCCTGCAGAATCCCCCTAGTGACAGGTCGCCAGCCTGATGTTACCCCATTCACTATAACTCTTTTACCTGAGCCTGTTGCTCACCCAATGCATAACATGGTTATCCAGCTGTGTGCTGGACATTTTGTCCAGAAGAAAACTGTGAGAGATAGTATCAAAAGTTTTGCTGAAGTCTGAAAATGTTTTATCTACTGACTTTCCTAGATCAACTAGGTGGGTTACTCTGTCATAGAAGGAAATCAGGTTTGACAAGCAGGACTTTCCTATCATGAAGCTGTGCTGGCTGTGACCAAAGACTGAGTTGTCTTTCAGGTGTTTTTCAATACCTCCCAGAATAATTTTCTCCATGATTTTACTGGGCACTGAAGTGAGACTGACAGGTCTGTAGTTTCTGGGGTCCTCCTTCTTACCATTCTTGAAAATCGGTGCAAGGTTCATCAGCTTCCATTCAGCCTGGACCTCTCTGGATTCCCAAGACCACTCAAAAATCATTGAGAGAGGCTTTGCAATGACATCAACCAGCTCTTTGAGAATATCATCATGGATTGTTTTATAGGGATCCAGTTGGAGCAGCAGATCCCTCACAAGTTCAGTATTGACTGGGAGTTGATCATTCTCGCATTCATGGTCCTCCTGCTCAGGGCACTGAGGCCCCCTTGGTCCCTCATCCGTGTTGACGAAAGAGGCAAAGAAAACATTAAACACCTCTCTCTGCCTTGTCTCTGTCCCTGTTTGTGAGGTGACCATCCTCATCCTTTAATGGGACAATGTTATTTCTACATTGTCTTTTGCCATTATATATATTTGAAAAAACTGGTCATCTAGTTCCAACCCCTCTGCCATGTGTAGGGACACCTTCTACTAGACCAGGTTACTCAGACCCCCATACAGCCTGGCCTTGAACACCTCCAGGGATGGGGAGTCCACGTCTCTGGACATCCAGTTCCAGTACTTCACCACCCTCACAGTAAAGAATTTCTTCCTAATCTAAACCTACCCTACTTAAGCTTATGACCAGTCCCCTTTAGGTACTGGAAGGTCTCTCCAGAGCCTTCTCTTCTCCAGGCTGAGCAACCCCAACTCTTCCAGCCTATCTCCATAGCAGAGGTGCTCCAGCCCTCAGAGCATCTTCATGTCTTCTTCTGGACTCCAACAGGTCCACATCTTTCTTGTGTTGGGGACCCCAGAACTGGATGCAGTACTCAGGTGGGGTCTCACAAGAGTGGAGTAGAGGGGCAGAATCCCCTCTCTTGACCTGCTGATCACACCTCTTGATGCAGTCCCAGACACAGTTGGTTTTCTGGGTTGGAAGTGCACATTGCCGAGTCTGCCAATTTTCTGTTTTGAAATCAGCTCATCAGATTGTAAAAGTATGATTGATTTAAAATTAGTATTAAAACTAGACAGTAAATGAAGTGTAATAAAACTGATGTTTTCATTCTCTTCTAGATGTATTGTGAAGATTACTGGTGATATGACATTATCATTCCCAAGTGGGATTATTAAAGTCTTCACCAGCAACCCATCTTCAGCTGCGCTCTGCTTCAGGGTAAAAAACACAAGCAAACTAGAGCAGATTCTTCCAAATGCACAACTTGTATACAGGTTTTGTATTTTTCTTTAATATAATAGTAAACTACATAATTTTTAAAATGTGAATTGTTGTATATGTAAATCAGAATTCTCTACAGTCTTGTTGATTTGCTTATACATAATTTCCTGAATTAATCTTGTTTAGCTCAGTTTCTTTTCACTGCTACCACTAAAAATTTCAGTGATTACTGGACTTGAAACTTATGCTGAATATAACAGGAGCCACAAAAAATAGTTTGCAAATGTAGCTGTGTTTTTTACACACATTTTATAAATAAAATGGTTTAATAAACTATTTGAAAACAAGAACAAAACAAAAAACATTCTAATCACTCTATATGAACAATGTAACTAATATAACTACAGAGAAAAACTGTCAAAAATAGGAAACGTCATATGGATTTCTTTATACAGTAATAACAATGGTTTAATTTGTCAGTTATTAGTGTGTGTTTTAAGCTGTATAATTTCTATGGTAGATCAAATCCATTACATAACTTTATCTCTCAAGTGTATAGCACCATGCTTAGGAGAATTCTTAAGAAGAAAAGCTGCTGGTTGAGTAGAATAATTGTTGAAATTACAGCATTTGTACATCTTTAAAAAAAAAAAAAAAGCAGACACTTGTCTCAGCTGAGCAGTTTCTATTTCATTTATTGGAAAAATTCTTTGAAACAATCAAACCACATACATCCATTCTTTAGTATTATTTTGATAATTCATAATGTAATGAAATATTGATTCAAAATTTAATTTCTCATTCTTTGTTTAGTTTATAACTGAAATTTTAGAAGAGCTGTATCTGACAGTGAATTATACTGAAAAGTTATATTTTGGAAAAAAGTCAAAATTTCTAGCATTCTTGTGTGAGTACTAACGCTTTACCTCTAATTAAAAAGGATGCATGTACTGGATATTTATGAAGTTAAACCCATATGGTAATAATTTGACTTTTCACCATATACTACAATGACTATCATTTGCTTAGTATTTATAGAGATGGAACTTTTTAATGTGACTGATATTTGTGGAGATGTCAGAATTTCAGAAGGAGAAAGCAGAAGGATTTTGTTACTGGTATCATTTGTTTATATTTTGGAAGGCCTCTGTTATAAGTGTTTATATATTTTACTGAAAATGGAAATTGCATGCATGACAACACTGTAATTCATGTTGTAATTCATGTAATTCATGTAAACCAACCAAATTCTAAGTAAATTGGACAGGTTACTGGTATGTAAATCACTGTTCTAGCACATTCAACCCATTGCAGTTATATTTACTGTGTTCCAGATGCTTCTTTTCAGCTTTCATTCTGCATGCACATTCTGCATGCCTCCTTAGGGATTGATGCAGTTCTTCTATGTATCCACAAATGACCTGTGGAGCTCTGATTCTGAAGTTATTTGAATTTTGCTTCTGAATCAGTTTTCTTAAAAGCTTCATCCTTATTAAAAAATAAACCTGATACCACCAGAACTGAAAATATTTTTGAGCTGCAAAACACCTTTTCATGCTCCAGTAGCTCCCAACCAGGATTTTGCTTCTGTAGTCATGCACTCTTACCTACATATAGAAATTATATAATAAATTGTTACTAAGATTAAATGCAACTATAAGTATCTGAGAAACAGGTTTTTATAATAATTTGAAAATCACTTTTAACTGAAAAAATTTTAAAAGCTTGCACTCTCTATAAATATGTCAAAGTGGGGTAACATACAGCACAAATCTTAATTCAATTGCATTAGCGAAGCTATGCCATAACAAAAGCTAATTATGATTCTAGGATTTATCCCAAATTGTATAACGTTCCTCTTCAAGCACCACTTTCATTCCCACCTCCTACACATTCTCATGGCACCTGATTATTAAATGTAAAATCCAAATTTGGCATTCACTCCATCTTGGGATGCAGATCATCAGTGGAGAAAACTCACTGCTTGACAACCTGGAAGGAGAATTTTTACCAGCTACAACAAACAGTAATTTGTCTTAATATTTAGGAAGGTACAATTATGTGTTATAAAGCATTAGAACAAATTCTTGCTTGGAATAGTGAAGAAGGGGAAAGATCTAGTCTTAATTTTTAGACATACAAAATAATAAAACTCAGTGTTGTTTTTTGATTCCTATCTTTCTTTTTCTTTGTAGTGATCAGTCACAAAGTGACTCCAGTAGTAAGGATTTTTGGATGAACATGCAAGCCATAACTGTCTACCTCAAGAAATTATCAGAGCACAATCCATCTGCATCCTATTATAATGTGGATGTTTTAAAGTATCAGGTAAACACTTTTTTCCCTTTGAATTTTTTTAAGGAACTCTGGCAGATTTCATATCTGTACAGAAATTATAAGAATTGTTATTTGCCTGTTTGCATGCAGATGAACTGCCATCCCTCATCTAAGCCAGTTCTGGGTATGTCACTGTTTCCAGTGCATTGATTCTGCCAAGGCTGAGTGAATTCAGGTTATGCCTTTATGTTCATTCATGACCTGTTTCAGCTTGCTCACACTTCAGTCCAATTCACGTGTGCAAGCTTCAAACACTTTAACTATTTGTTAACAAAGTTAAGTTTTTCTTGAATTTGGGGGTTTGGTGGGGGTTTGTTTGAGTTTGTAATTATAGTCTATTTTGATTTTGTAATTGCATATTTTTTGATGCTGTAACGTATCAACTGTAATATATGAGAATGCATAATGTTATCACCTCTCACAATATAATGGAACAACTCATCCTGGAAACCATTTACAGGCACGTGAAGGTCTAGAAGGTCATCGGGAGTAGTCACCAAGGGAAAGTCATTCTTGACCAATATGATAAACTTCTATGATGAAATGACTGGCCTGATAGATCAGGGGAGAGCAGTGGATATTGTCTGCCTAGACTTCAGGAAGGCTTTTGTCATTCATCCTCATAGGGAAGTGGATGAAGTATAGGCTGGATTATCAGACAGCAAGGGAGATTGAAAACTGGCTGAACAGTCAGGCCCAGAGGGTGATGGTCACTGTCATAAGGTCTAGTTGAAGACTAAAACAAAACTGTTTTGACTTATGAAAACCAGAACAGGAAGGAGCCTCACGGCCCAGAGAGACTTCAAACCCAAACAAACCAGGAATTACTTTAGGCTACAACAGTCTTCAGAATTCTGAGATTAAGGGCTCAGAGGTCAATTGTTCTGTTGGTAATTTGTCGGGATTTAGAGTTATTACCATCTTTCCCTAATTCTGCCCAAAATAGGAATATTTTGATTAAGATGCTTTCAATGGTTTATTCTTTTACAGGTATCTTCAAATGGCATCCAGTCCACTCCCTTGAATCTTGCAACTTACTGGAAATGTAATGCTAGCACTACTGATGTGAGAGTGGATTATAAGTATAATCCAGAGTCTATGAATGTGCCTAGTATGCTGTCTAATGTGCAAGTTGTGGTACCAGTAGATGGAGGAGTAACAAACATGCAATCACTTCCACCTGCAAAATGGTAATAGTAATACTTTTCTTTATATTATTTCAAATTCATTTCAGAGTATTCATTAGTGTCATCCTGAAAAATGTCACTGGAAGAAACAGAGAATTTTTTTCCTCTTGATAAAATGCATGGTACCAGATGTTTAGGACATTTTCTGGTCCAAAGTAGATGATGTACAGCCAATTCACATTGACTAAAATGAGATTATATGCACCCATTCCAACTGCATAATAATACAAACCTTTCTGAATACAAGCATTTCTGAAATTTCTAATGTTTGCTTTCTTTTTGCCAGTAGACAGGATAGATATTTTTAATAACACTATTTGAAACAGAAATATCTTAATGGTTAAAAGCCATTATGTATGTACGTGTGTGTATTATTAAATATATCAAGATATATAGAGATTAGAAGAAATGCAGTTCTTAAAAATATTTCTTGATTGTTCTAGCTTAAAAATTATCTTATAATTGAAATAGTTTTAAAACAAACTTCAGTAGCCGAAGAACTTTTCGTAAGCCAGGTAGCATTGTCTCTCAATTCAAGTGTCATGCTGATTATTATCTGACTCACAGCTATCTGGCCCCACCTTCTAAGCCTGCAGACCATTTACAGCAGCACTTGAAAGTAAGATGTGTCTCAGATAATTATGTTTCTACAAGTTTGTGAAAACAAGCATGGGGTAGAAGGGCTAGGCAGAGTGCAATATCCTTGGAGCAAAAGATGAGCAGAATTCAATCACTGCGCCTATGGTTTGGCAGCATGTAGGCACTTGCCGAGATGTAATGTTATTCCTGGACTGTTTATTTTCAAGAGGAACAAGAGGGTCTTTAACATGAAGTTTAAGAGGGGAAAAGAATACTAAGTTGTGGGAGGTCAGGCTTTGTTAACCTTATTACTTATAGATCAATTTACCTTATAAAGCAAGGTTCAGAAATAAAATAAGCCAGGTGTATTTATCAGAAAGGTTCTGATGATTCTGGAGACAGTACATTTAAATGTGTTAATTGGACAAAGTGGTAATACAGTATTATTTTAAGTGGAAAAAATCCTGCCAAGACTGAATCTTTCTTGACTTGGTATTTCAAGGGAACAATACTTTTAACTAAATCTCCTTAAGCTTATTCTGAGCAAGGGCAGGTTCAGTATCTTGCTTCCACAACTTGACTAGAATTTTTGATGAAGCCAGTTTCCCCCTTCCCTGCTCAGGTTTCTTCCACAAACCCCTCAGTAATGAAACCTAAGTGAGGACAGGAATGTCCACCCAGAACACATAGTGTTAGCTGGAAAGATTAGTGACAGTTTCATTTCAGATTCATCAGAGTAAGGGACTCAAGCCTCATGTATTCTTTCTTTTACCTAGGCAACTACACAAGGCTAGAATTTTGAGACT
Organism: Myiozetetes cayanensis; assembly: GCF_022539395.1. Classification (NCBI taxonomy): domain Eukaryota; kingdom Metazoa; phylum Chordata; class Aves; order Passeriformes; family Tyrannidae; genus Myiozetetes; species Myiozetetes cayanensis. The sequence goes on along the minus strand of NW_026086694.1, from coordinate 21,465 downwards.
TGAAACCTGACAAAAAAATACAGTCATGTCCCAGGCAGCTCTAGTATGTGTCTCCTGCTATATGCTTGGTCTAGAGGGTTGAGGTTTTTTTAAGAATAAATATTTTCTGATTCGATCTCCTGCAAGTAACCACTACCATCTATGCTACTTGTGTGAGCATTTCACTCCTGCTACACCAATACCAGACAGTTTCAAACCTATCAGCACTTCATGCTGCTCACAGCTTTAAGTTGTTGACTTGACTTTGACAGAACAGCTGCAAAGTTCTCAGAGTTAAAATGCCCTGTCAGCTTAGAGACTATGGTGCTTGGTGCCCTTTGCTTTTCTGTCCCATTACAGCATCAGAAGTTAAGTTCAGCTCTGAGTCACTTCTGCCAACTAGTTTTACTAGAATGGAAATGGAATAAAATTCACGCAGCCAGGAGTCTCACATAGCAAACAATATTGCTCCCCCTCATACCATCATCAAGAAGCACAAAAACCCATCTTTCAAACTGCTTCCAGCATGTTTGGCCTGCCCTTACTTTTTGAGACCACAGAGGGTTTTGAGTTGTGAAGTGCAGCCATAACCTGGGCATAGAACAGTGTTAACTGTATAAAAAGGTGGTATATATGTCTGAGGTCTGCTGCAAGCTCAGGGGCAATGCAGGTGCACCCTTCTGTTTTCCTTTTTGTTTTGTATAGTTTTCCACAAACTCACCTTAAAATGATGAAATATTTTTATAAACCTCCACTGAGAGATGTAGGTTATAGGTCTGTAAGGTGCCAGTGTAAATCTGGGGAAATAATATTCTGAAAAAAATTCTAAAAGTTGGTGCTTATAACTAATCTTCCATTGTCTTACAGGAATGCAGATCAGATGAAAGCTTATTGGAAAATATCTAGCATTTCAGAGAAGTCTGAGAATGGAGGTAAGTCTTTTGTTTTGTTTTCTTGTACAGAAAAATGATAACAGTAAAAAGATAAACATTTTAGCCTCTGTGTCCTCATGCCTGTTTACACTTGCCATATCCTCTTTATCAGTCCACTTTCTTATCAAATTCCTCCCGAGACATTCCATTAACAGTGAGATATAAAAATATTGGCTAATTATAAAAAGCAAAATAGTGAAGACCCTTGAAAGCAGCTAGTGCCACTAAAACAGAGTTTAGACTGGGCAAGGAAATGAGCAGTTCTTGAAAGGGAAATACATTTAACATCTGTGTTCTGATTTTCCATACACTGACAGTTGAGATAAAGTAGAAAGAGGTAAGTGGAAGAACCGGGGAAAAGAAAAAAATCCAAGAGCCCTATGCTGAGATAGACTCAACTATAGATGATTCTCAACCAACATTTTTAGGGTTTTTTGTTTTGACCTTATACAGCTCCAGGAAAAAAAAAATCTATGTACATCTGCTGAGAGCTGTAATTTATATAGCATTCTGTAAGGTACAAGTTGTCCTCTGCCCAGCTGCCTTTCCCTGAGGTCCAGGTGATGTCACAACCCTCGCAGCCTTTGCAGATGCAATGTTTTTTTTAAGCACTTGAATATATGAGTTTCCATACTCACAGTGGAAAGAAGTTACGATTTATCCAAACTGTGACAGACCTACTGGAAAAATGAAATGGACTTTAAGCCAAGAACAAGCCACTGCATAAAACAATTTCATTCATCAGTTCCTGCTTTTACCCTAGTAAAATTTCAGTTACTAGCTTTCCTCCTCACTTAGAAGTTCCAATTGACTAGTTGTTTTAAATAAATAAAAATACTTGACTTTCACTATTCCATTAATTCACTGTTTAAATCTTTTTTTCCCAGCATATTTTGTAAGGACAAAAAAAGTGTTGTTTAAGAACTAGAAAAGGAGACCAACAATAATGTTGGGGGGGTTTTATGTCTTGCATTGACTACAAAGGTGTACTTAAAGTAATTTTGAACTATTGCTACTTTATACTGGCACTGAAGTGAACTTCACCATTGTCTATGAAAAAGCAACTGGTTTTTGGGAAATGTATTTAATCAGACCTTGTATTTATTTAAAAAATAAGAATTGCTTTCCTCTTGGTACATTACTGTTCAACTGCATTTCTTCCGATGGTTTTGTTCATGTGCATTCATCCAGGCAGATTGTGAAAACATTTAAGTATTCTGATGTACTTTAAAATCTGCTAATGAAAAGTACTACATACAAGATAAACCAGGAAGCATAACTGATGATTACAGGGAACAATCAGGTATTTAATGTAATAAGAGACTACCAGGCTGTCGGATATACACATTCTTCTATGAGTATAATCTTGTAGAAATGTGTATTGCTTCCCTCTAATTTATTCACTAGTCACTGTCTTAAGCAGAGTATTAGAAAAAAGAGTTGTACTCTCATCTCTTCTGAAAATCTATATAGAACTGCCACTAGAAATAGGTCTTAAAGATCACCATTTTAGTTCTACTCCTTACTACTAAAATTTTTGGGAGATTGCCTTGGTCTTGCGAAACAACCAGTCTTTCAGTTTTGTTATTTTTATAGGTTCTGGATCACTCAGGGCAAAATTTGAACTTTCAGAAGGACCCAGTAAACCAGCAACACTTGCAGTGCAATTCATTAGTGAAGGAAACACCCTTTCAGGAATAGATGTAGAGCTAGTAAGCACTGGCTATCGACTTTCTCTCCTTAAGAAGAGATTTGCCACTGGTAAGATACCGACATGCTTATATATTCAAATTAATATGATATGTTATATAGTGCTAAATTATAAATTATAAAACTGTTAAATAAGTGATGCATAAATAATTACTTTTCCTCAAAAAATGTGGCTGAAAACTGTTTTACTTTTTTTGTTTTCCATAGTTAGTCAAACTGCTTGCAGGAAAATACTGAAAAAAACTGTTTTATCTACTGACTGCAAAAACCCTACCTTTATTTTTCAGGATGGTATATGGCAGACTGCTGATTAACATGTGGAAGTCATTGGATCAAAGGAGTGCAAGAAGTTTACTCTGACCTCTCTACTTTTCAAACACTATTTTAACATGCATTAATTTTTTTTAAATGTTGACCTACTTTGAGGTTTAACCATCAGAACAGGAAATGCACTTTTAAAACTCATTTTGGAAACTTTTTATTACTTTATAATAGCACTGAAATTAATACTTCTGTAAATGATCATTAGTAAATTTATAGATGAAGTCAAAGTAGTAATCAATAGTTGTACTGAAAGTATGAAATTTTATGTTATACTGTAAACATTGAACCTAAAAATATGGGAAAGTAAGTAAAAAATATTTCGTCTTTCCATAAGCAATATTAATTTTTCAGATTCTTCAATTACCAATTTGAAAAGAAAGCAAAGTCTCACATAGTTATTCCATCCACTCATGCCATAAAACCAGCTGAGTTAGAGAAGTATAAAAAAAATGTAACTTACTGCCTGTGTATCATATATTATTAACAGGTAAGTTGTTTTACATAGGGTTTTTTTTCCTAAGTGCAATGTGTTACAAAATTGCAAAAGACAGAAGAGATTTACTTCTGCAGTTAGGAAATTTTATGGGTATTGTGATTGTTTGAATCAATGCTGTAGATTTAATTTATTTTTATATGAATTGTATAACATTTGTGCCTTTAAAAAAAAACACCTGTGCCTATACACTTTGTTATTCACAGGACTCAATTCCTTTTTCAAATTTTGGCTCTTCATCAGGAAAGCACAGTGTTTGTATAATACATACAACTTTATAAAAATTCCTTTGACTGGAATTTAGAAAGCAGATTTGCAAAACTGGAGATTGTTTTAAAAGAGGTTTAAAATACTGGTTTACTTCCTCCTGGGGTAATTGCAATAAATACAGCTGCAGTAAAGAGAGATGCATCATGCAGGACTTTGAAACTTTGAGATGGTAACTTTATTATTACCAAAGATGAAAATCCTGAAAAATCACAGAAGATGATAAAAGCAAGCAGCATTTCCTTTCACTTTGACTGCAAACCTTTGGAATTTAAGTGCTCTGAGGGTTGTGTGATGTGAATGTAAACATAGTACTTTGGGAGAAATAGCATTTTAGATGGGTATTTTATAGCAGCAGGATGACAAATACTGCCATTTATATTAGTTTAATTTTTTATCTAAATCCACCATTTTTAGCATTTAATCTGCTTGCCACAGCTTTAGCACAGGGAAGTGACACATAAGTAATGTTTTTGAAAGCAAGTCACTAATTTAAAAAATCTTTATTGTATTTGTATTATCAAGTGTTTTTTTAAATGCTGAAATCAAAAGTATTGGGGCAAAATATTAACCTACAAGTGGAAATTTTATATGACCATTTTGAATCATAGAATCATAGAATTAACTGGGTTGGAAGAGACCTCCGAGATCATCAAGTCCAACCCTTGATCCAACCCCACTGTGATTACTAGATCATGGCACTCAGTGCCACATCCAGCCTCATCTTAAAAACCTCCAGGGACGGTGAATCCACCACCTCTCTGGGCAGGCCATTCCAATGCCTGATCACTCTCTCTGGAAAGAACTTCATACATACCAGTATCTATTGTAAATTCTCTATTAAAACAATAAAACTTGCTTCAACTAATTCATGTGTCAGTTCCAGTGTTCATGCAGGTAAAATCAGAAGGCTGAGCTAAGGACTTTCCAGCAGGAATGGAAGTTTATTCAGAGACGCTTACAGCTCCATGAACTTGCAGCAGCTGGGTGGCAAAAAACATACACACACCCCAGGGCCTCCCAGCCGTGCATATCAAAGGGGCCCTTGGGCATTCCAGGTGCTGCTTTCTGAGCCATTTACCTTTTTCCCCTACACCTCCCTTCCCCCACTTGTGGGAAGGAATGTTTCTTTGGCATCTTCTCAGATAAGAAAGTTCCCTGTTTAGTCTCATAAAGAAGCAGCTCCACAGGAAGGACAAAAGGTGGTTGTTCTCACACATTCTCTCAACATGTTTCTTTAACCACAGCAGGTTTCTTGAGCAAAGAGAAATTTCCAAATCAGTTTGCCTCCTCACCATTTCTTTTGCAGGGTCCCTGCTACTCCCAAACATGCAAAACCAATAATGAATTGGACTGCTGAAACTTTACAATAAATTAAGCTGCGTACAGGCTACATAAATTTTAATGTATACTACACACTTTTGCAGATAAGAGTTCCATTATTAGCTAAGCACATACTGTACTGTAGATTTGATTGGAAGAGTATATTTGGCTCTTAACTTGCAAACCTTACTGAATGGTAAATTTCTAACATATAAAATGGTACAGTTGTGAGAAATATCTCTAATTAAAATTTCAGAGACAGTCAAATAAAGTGAAACAAAGAACTTTAATTTCAGCGCACTGGGTGCACCAGATTTGTGACCGTGTCCAAACACACCCAGAATGGGAGGGACGAGCCCTTTTAAGGTCCCTTGATTTACATAACCACTCCCTCACTCCTCCCATGCCAAGCCCCACTCCTTTTCTTCCTTAAAAGGTGATATAATCCTCTTCTTGGATTCAACTGGGTCCTTTCAGGGCCGGGCCACACCTTCCTTTGCTTTCTGGTGCAGTCCATTGGTTGTCTTAACCGACCTATCAGGTTGTTTCCCTGTCCTGGCTGCGTGGTTCCCTGGCAGTGAGCACAGACTGATCTCCCTGCCTTACATGCTTTCCGGCCCGCCTTCACACTGTAACTGTAGGTAACGGTAAGCAGCAGTAACTGTAATCAGACTTGCAAGCAGCAAGGAACAACTGCAAGCAGATCTGCAAGCAGCAATAAGTAATGCAGGCAGCCCACCAGTCCCTGACCACCAAATGACTCCCCAACTCCCCAAACAAAATGACCTCCAGGCATCTCGACACATGGCAACCATGGAAGCCCCTGCTTGTAATAAAACCGCCTTATTTATTTCCTACACAGTCTTTTTACTGCAATCTTAATTGTAATCTGCTTTGCAATCAAATTGTGTTTAATATGACAATATTTTATTAATGAAAATGCAAGACTGCATTGCTGGTTTTAGTCAAGTATTACTTTCATTTCTTAGTTAAATAAAGCAGTTCTGTTTCAAGACTTTTCATCTAAGTGATTATGCCTATATTTGCATTGGATGCAAGTTACAATTTTGAAGCAATACAAGACTTTTGTAAAGAAATTAAAAAAAAGTGTAAAAAGTACATGTATGTTGTGGTTTAGATTTTCTTGTTGAATTTCTCCATGCCACCGTGCAATTTTGAAGGAAGGAGCAGGGAGAAGGAGGAGTGGGGACCGGTGTTGGAGGAGATGGGATCACTGGGGTGAAGGCACTGCATGAACTGGAGCGGGATCCCTGGTGTGGGGAAATAAAAGAGGCTAGTTGTGGTGGTTTTCCCCCAGCTGGCCTGGGGGATCCTGGAAGAGTTAAAGCTAAGTAGGAACTTTTGCACAGGGGAGAATTATGCCCGGACCCGGAAGATGTAACAATATGGTTTTCCGGTAAAATATGCTGAGTCATAGTTGGCTGACATGTGCAGTTAACAGAGTTATATAATGTCATTAGCAACCAATAGAAGGTTATTTATGTAAATTGGAGACCAATAAAGAGTTAACATGTGTAGCCTAAAAGTGTATAAAAATAGCAGCGGTGTGCAATAAAGGGTTCCAGTTTCTGGTTCCACGAGGGTTCGTGTCGTGTCCCGCCTCGACCCGCAACAGCTAGCAGTCCAGGTTTGCTCTCTCTCACTTCTGGAATGGAACCCAGGAGGTCCCCAACTGCTGCTGCCCCTGCGCTGCCACTTCCCCTGCACCTTTGCTACTTACCATTGCAGCCAAGACACCTGTCGTATGTACGCTCCAGGTGCCAGCGCTGCTTTGCATACTGGTGCTTCCCCCACCAGTGCAGCCACCTCTTCCACCATTTTTTGACCACGGTCACAGCCGCTGCTACTGCCCTTTGACTCCCAGCTCAGCCACCAGCTTCCCGCCACTGCCCCACGCCAGTTGCATTCTGACCTCTGCCACCTCACTCCCGCACAGCACCAGCTGGACCCACGCCACCTCTGCTCACCACCAGCTGCTGGGGGGTGAAAAACCACTGCTGCAGCAGCTGTGCCATGTCAAAAGCTTGCCCCATTGCCAGCCTGTGGCTTATTAATGTAATATAATAAGACATGACCCGGCAGTTAGGGTTCCCAACAACCAAATCCTTTATTAACAGAAAATAGCCCTCTTGTATACCCTCGGGCAACACATGACTCTCCTGACCAATCACAGCGGGCTCACTCTGCCCATGTGTGTCAGAGTACAGCATAGGAAACTACCAATCCCAGGATGCCTCACCCAGCATCCCTGGGACATGTCTCCTACATCAGCCCCATGCCTCAAGCTGATGGCACTCAGAGGGGAGCCCTGCATCAGACACAGTTCACTATAGTGTGAGAAAAATCTCATTTATTAGTTTTAGAAAAAAACGGCAAAAAAAATATCTGTGAAACAAGGAAATAAAAAGAGCAAGGAAAGTTCTAATACAGTGCGCGCCGGGTGCCCAGGTCCCAAGGGTCCCATGAACATACCTCTTCTTAATTCAAAACTTGAGCTTTTAAAAGTTCTCAAGGTCCTGCATCATTTACATAATAGAAGAGGCGTTCCCCTCTCCCTGGTTGGCTGTGCCGTGCTGGGAGGTGGGGCCCCCAGCAGTATGGCGGCCCCCAGGACCAGCCACGTGGCACGAGGGGTTTCTTTACCAATATTCATTTTACAGTTTCCCTGTTCCCGTCCACGTGGTTCCCTGATACCAGTTCCAGACAGGACCAGGTATCTTACAGCTCCGCGATACACCTTATAGGTTAGTAAAGAAAAATTCTTAAGTTAGTGACCCGTTTAATTCATTTGCTTGTAATAAATCCGGTTACCTTCTTTCTCACAATAGGAGCCAAATTAATACAACCAGCAGCAACGAAATAACTAACCAGGTTTTGTTGCCATCCTCCCTGCATTCCTTTTGTTTGCTGGGGGGAGGGGAGAACCACATGGCCAGGCAATCTCCTGTCTCTTCAGGAGAGGGAGTGGAAAGGCAGACCATTTTCTCCCTGTACCTCTGTGGTTACTGTGTTTTGCTGCTTTGATTGTTTTGTTCTGTTTTGTTCTCTGTTTTTAGTAAAAACTGTTATTTGTTTCTACACTTTATTCAAACATCTCATAATTTCAAGTTTTCATAATTTGGAGGGAGGGGTTTCTATTCCATTGGAGGTCCAGCCTCCTGGCACACATTCTCTATAAACCAAGACAATAGTTTTATTTTTCCAAAGTGGGGCACGAGAGGAAAAGTAGAAAACGAATAATAATTTTGAGTTATTCATTTATGTATTGGAGATGAACCCCTTAGGCATCATGTTGTTTGACTTATTCCTGTTTTTTTGGCATGTATTCCTACATACTTGTTATAAATTGAAACCACAATGGATCAAGATACCAATTGAAATTTATTGATTACTTGGTTACAGCAAGTAGAATATGAGCAAATGCAGCGCTGGACGACAGGGGGAGTCTCCGCTCCGCCAACTGCCACGCCTTATCGTGTCAGAAAGTCTCTTCTTATAGTCTCTTAGTTCCGTTTTCCTTGATGTGGTGTTAGCACTCTGCGCATGTCTGGGCTGTTGCTAAGGGGTCTTTTCTGCCTCCCGGTGGTCGTCAAGGCTGAAGTAAGATGTCTTCCTCGGGTGTCCTTTTCTTGCCCTTTTGTTTTGTCAGCAACTGTTTTCCTTATCTGGGCTGACCATGTGGCAATCTTATACCTTACATCAGCATTTGTATAGTTCCTTGCAGTTTAACATTTGCTCTAGTTTATCTATTTAAGCAGGACATCCTGTTTGATAAACAATACCACCCGCCATGGTCTATCACAATCCCCCCTTTTTCTTTTCATAATTGAAATTCGTTTATCAAACTTCACTCCCTTGCTCTCCCTGAGAGCAAGCAAACTCCTTCCCACATTGGTTACAGTTATTTTCACAAGCACAATGTATAACTTTGCAATTACAATAATCATTATCACCTTCATCAGTGGCTACAATACTATATCTGGAATTATATTCAGAAGTAAGCATTAATAATTTTGCAATTTCAAAGCGTTCTTTAACAAAGCGTAAGATATATTTTAATATACATGGTCCAAACATTAGTCCTAACATAATCATGATTATTGGTCCTGCTAAAGTTGAGAGTAGGGTAGTTAGCCATGGTGAAACATTAAACCAGTTTTCATACCACGAGCGATTAGCTTCCCTATCCTTTTTCCTTTGCTCTAGCCGCTTTCTTAATTCTGCCATGGCGTCTTGTACTACCCCTGTATGGTCAGCATAAGAGCAACATTCTTCTTTAAGGGCTACACATAATCCCCCTTCCTTTAAAAATAATAGATCTAATCCCCTTCTATTCTGCAGAACAACTTCTGATAGCGATTTAACAGACGTAGCTAAATTTTGTATGGACTGCTCTATTCTTGCGAGATCTTCATCAACAGCCATTTGTAAATTTTGTATTTCTTTTCCTTTTACTAAAGAAGCTATTCTGGTTCCTGCCCCCACACCTCCTGTAATCAACAAGGTTGCTATAGTTACTGCAGTAAAAGGTTCTCTGACTTGTCTGGGGAGTTCTCCTTCAAAGTGTCGAAATACATCTGAGGTATGATACATGATTCTAGGTACGATAATTACTTGAATACAAAACACACTTTTGTTAAAAATGTCGAGGGATAGACAGGGAGTTACTCCTATGTCTGAGCATACCCATTTAGCTCCTCCTGATGGTATTATCCATTTGTCATTTTTATTCTTATGCTGTTCTATTCCCCAGCGAGAAATAGTTTGATTACATAAGGGTTGGTACCTGGTGGGAACAGTTCCTATACATCTACCTTGGCCTGTTACCATTTGTATTGTTACCCCTTGGGTATGATTTCTCTGTTCTTCCCATTTACATTCTCGAGGATTTGATCCATTTGACCATCGGACTTTATTAGGTTTTCCTATTGCTTCAAAGTAAGGAGGTCTGACATTATAACATAGCCAGCAATCTAATGTCAGATTCGGTTTACTTTTATTAAGAGCTTGGTAAGAGGTTTGCATCAGGTCCCACAGGGGATCTTTAGGTTCGAATGGCTCTAAAGGTCTAAGCACAGAGATTTCGGTTACCTTAACGCCTGGTGTATCGGTTCCTGAAGTTAAGATTGTGAGGTTTGGGTCAAAGGACGGAATGACTTCCTCCTCGGGAAGAGAGGGTGGATTTAAAACTGTATTTGGACCTACTGGGAGAGGGTCGTAAGGAACTCTTTCCTTAACAATTTTAATAAGACCTCCTCGATCTGGGCCTGGCTCTCTAATTCTAACTCCCCACATCTTTCCTACTAACTAGCTTTCGTCCGTAGGAGTCAGTATGGTAAAATGAAGGTATTGACAGTTAGAAGCATATTGTCCTCCTAGTACATCCCCGCCATGGGTATATGATGGTACCTTACATCCTTCAGGTTTCCACTTAGCACTGAGGTGTTTATCGCGGTTGACACTCCACTCAAGGGCAATAGTTTCACATCCCCAATACGCACAATAATAATGGCCGGGATAATTACAATATCCTTTTCCTGGATTCGATGCTGGACATAAATAAGTCGAACTTTTATTTCCTTGCCACCCTTGTTTTTTACATACAGGTGTATATTGCCCGATTAGTTGGCATGGAGTTGCATTAAAAAATGGAGTGCCAGGTCCTATATATTTACTTACAACACGACTTGCGTCAAGTTGCTGTAATTTCCATCGCATTGGTTCATGGGGATTTCCTGCCTGTACCAGGGTGGCACAGATTACTAAAGTCAAAGTCAAAATGTAAAGAGTACCTGGATAAAGGGTGTTACATTTTATTAAGATTTGAAAAATTTTATTAATGTCAGCCTGTTTACTTTCACCAGTCCTGGGGCAACTCGGCCATTGCAGCCTGGGCATCCCACAACTTGGGCTCTTTCCTTTTTCGGGTTCTCTTCCTCTGCCTCGCCCATCGGCTCGGTTGCTTCGAGTCACGGGGTGTTCCATATTCTCGGCAGCAGGAGTCCCTAGTAGGAATATGCCTCTTATATTTAGTGAGACGTGCTGTATATGCGGGCCACGATGTGGCTTTTACCATATACCCATTACACCGCAAGGCACTGATGTCCCGCCGGCACTGGACTTTTACTATATCTACTACAAAAGGGGCTGGTTCGTTTGGGTGAAAACAAAAATATTGAGGGTTAAATCCAAATACAAAGTAATTCCACCATCTAGGGGATCTCCATGGTACTCCCTTTTCTTCCAATTGTTTTAATGCCCAAATGGTAAAGTTCTGTTCTGATCGGTAGCACTGGGTACAGATTCCCCTAGGAGGGTATCCGTATCTGCAATGCTTTCACCATTTCTCCTGGCACTTTTTACATTTAAAGCAGATAAATGGATAACATTCACAACTTGGGGTCTTACACCTTATACATACATCGTGATTATAGATATATCCAGGGTCTACTTGTTCCCTATGTTGCAGTGATTACAGCATTAGTAGTAGTTTGGTCAAAGGTTTGCTTTGCAGGGTAGGCCTGAAAGAGGCCCTGCCAGCAACACCTGGGACTTACGAGTTAAGAATGTGCTGATCAGAAGAAACAATAGTAAAAGGATTAAGTCAAGCATGCAGAACCGGTACAAGATGATTTGTAATTAGAAATAGGATTTAGTCTGGTGGTGGGAGTCAGTTACACAATGTGTTAGAGGGGGAGAGTTAACGGTTGATTGTACTCAGGATAATATATGTAAGTTTATGTATAACTGGTATATTTGCTTTGATGTGTGAGCCAATCACGTAGCTTTGTTTGTTAAAAGGTATAAAAGATGTAGTCGACATGAGGGTCTTTGGAATCCTGACTTGGGACGTTAGTCCTCAGGTTTCCCGGGCCCTGAATAAAGCACTGCATAAACTGACACTCTGTTGGTTTGTGTTCTTGTTTCGGGTAACAGTATTCTGGCGACCAGCGGCAGGACTCCGGGGGGTCGCTGGGGCGGTACACGAGCTGATCCACTCCGTGCCGGCGCCAGGTGATTTCTGGAGGAGACATCGACCCGTGCCCGACCCCGCACCAGACAGACAACCGCCCGAGGTAAGCCCGAAGGTGCTTTATTTTCACTAGTGGTAAAAGCCTGCCTATAAGACGAGACTGTGTATACTCACTGGGTTGAGCTGAGAGAGGTATTTTTGGGGGGAGCCTAGGCGCTGGTCGTAAGACGCGGCGAAAAGCTGCGTTGAGCCAGCACTTGCCGTGAATAGTGAAAAACGGCAAGATAATTGTGGAAACAGATTACGTAATCGCTGTGGTATTTGCTGTCTGTGTGAGTGCTGTGTTGCAGTGGGTATGATGCCTTTTAAAACCTTTAGAGCGTTGTCTTGTTCTGAAACTGCTATCCCTAATGATTCTCCGCTTGGGTGTATAATAAAGCATTGGAAAGAAGGGAATTTTGGACAAGAGTTAAGTAAGAAGCAACTGATTGACTATTGTAATAATGTGTGGCCTCAATATGATACTGAGGGAATGCAGTGGCCGAGAAACGGTACTGTAACCGTAGAAATAATGACACCTCTAATGCAATATTTGAAGGATAATGATAAGTGGGAAGAAATACCGTATTTGGACTTGTTTTATTATTTGAAGCGTAAACCTAAGTGGCAAGAGGAATGTGGAATATTGGTGTTAAAAGAATCGAATGATGAATGTGTGGGTTGTAAGGAACGGAAGGTACGGTTTCCTGAACCAGAGGAGGATGTTTCTTTGTTGGTATCCCCGAGTCTTACCCTTACCGCACCCCCAATGAGTGTAGCCCCTTCCCGTTGGTCAGATGGGTCACCTGTACCCCCGTTGGAATCATCCTCGGAAGAGGAGGAAGAGAGGCGCTTAGATAGGACCCCATTAGCAGAGCGAACCCGGAGAGGCAGGAAAGAGCACGGGCGAAGTCGGGAACGAAAGTACGGAGGAGAAGGGAGAACTATCTCTCCCTCACCTCCGAGGCTGATGGGTCCTTTGCGTGAGGCAGTTGGAGCAGGTGGGGCGCGTGTTATGGTTAAGGTTCCCTTTTCACCAAACGATTTGTTGATATGGAAGCAGTCGGCAGGGACTTATAGGGAGAACCCGGAGCGTGTGGCGCGTGTCGTTAAAATGGTTATAAAGACTCAGAATCCAGATTGGAATGACTTGCAAGTTTTGTTGGATACGATTCTAGATTCTACGGAAAAGGAGATGGTATTGCGGGTAATGGTTGAAAGAGCTAGGGAAAAGATTCGTACTCAGCCGGGACAAGGGACAGTGAATGATTTGGTACCGCGGGAAGATCCGGAGTGGAATCCGAACGCGGCAGGTGATTATCATAGGTTGAAAGCTTATCAGGAGTTGTTAGTAGAAGGAATACGAAGTGGGATTCCAAAGATTTTAAACTGGTCTAAGTTGTACTCGGTACGGCAGGACAAGGGAGAATCCCCCTCTGCTTTCTTGGAAAGATTAAAGGAAACGGCTCGAAAGTACACAGATTTAGATGTGGAAGCAGAATCAGGGAAATTACAATTGGCCCTGATCTTTATGGGACAGTCACAGGAAGATATTAGAAATAAGTTGCAAAAGTTAGAAGGTGAGGAAACGCGGAATTTAGAGAAACTGCTAGAAGTAGCTTGGAAAGTGTATAACAATAGAGAAAAGGAAAATACAAAAAGGCAGCAAGCGAGTATGTTGGCAATTTTACAGGCGGCAGGAGGAAACTATAATTACAGGAGAAATAGGGGAAGAGGGCGTGGAAATAGAGGCAGAGGAATAGGCAGAGGTTTCGGTAGTCAAGGAGGATTTGGACCCCAAGGTGGATGCGGAAAGTTAGGATAGAATCAGTGTGCAATGTGTAGGAGTCCAGGACACTGGAAAAATGAATGTCCTATGAATACAGGAATAGGAATGAATCCGTTTGTCGGGAACATGCAGGGTGCGAATACTGGGACGCCACAAGGTGTCGCTCAAGCATTTATGTTGCAGAATTACCAAAATCAAAGCTGACTAGATCGGGATTTAAAGGTTGTCCTGGAAGTAGAAGGAGAACCTATGGAATTCCGTGTAGATACAGGAGCCAGTTTTTCGGCAATGAATAGATTAATGGGTCCTCTAAGTAATTCAACTATTCGTGTTGTGGGTGTATCGGGTCAAACAGAGGAAAGGGCATTCTTGAGGCCACTGGATATTAAATTTAGGGGAAAGCAATTGGATCATCAGTTTCTTTACATGCCTAATAGCCCAGAATGTTTACTGGGGAGAGATTTGTTGTCCTCTTTACAAGCCACGATTGTGTTTGAAAAGGGTAGAGTCAAATTAGAAATCCCGGAAGAAAATGTAGCACAGATATTTGCTGTAAATGAAATAGAAACAGAAGCAATTCCTCAAGAAATAGAGCATGCAGTCGTCCCTTGGGTATGGGAGACTGGGACCCCAGGATTGTCCAAAGCAGCAACCCCAGTAGTAATAGAGCTCAAGGAGGGAGCACAGCCAGTACGAGTAAGGCAATACCCGATTAGTTTAGAAGCAAGAAAAGGGGTAGCGCCTCTAATCAAACAGTTTGTGGCTCTTGGAATATTAGAAGAGTGTGAATCAGAATTTAATACACCAATTTTTCCAGTCAAGAAACCAAATGGAAAATATAGGTTGGTACAGGATTTAAGGGCAGTCAATCTTTTAACCAAAGACATTCACCCGGTGGTAGCAAATCCATACACCCTGTTAACATCTGTTTCTGAGAAATTTCAGTGGTTTTCAGTAATAGATCTGAAAGATGCATTCTTCTGCATCCGATTGGCACCAGAAAGTTGGCACCTCTTTGCTTTTGAGTGGGAAGAAAAAGGCAACTCACTTGGACGCGGCTGCCACAAGGATTCAAATCCTCACCTACAATATTTGGTAATCAATTAGCGAAAGAACTCGAGCATTGGAAAACAACTCAGGTAAAAGACTCTCCTTTCTCTTACATAGTTCTGCAGTATGTAGATGACATTCTTCTGGGCACTGAAGAACGAACAGATGTGTTGTAAGCTGACCATTGAACTGTTAAACATGCTAGGTCAAGCAGGCTATCGGGTCTCGAAGGAAAAGGCCCAACTGGTTAAACAGAAGGTTATCTACTTAGGTTGTAAGATTTCTCAAGGCGTCCGGCGGCTAGGGGCAAACAGAGTACAAGCCATCTGTGCTATTCCAGTTCCACAGAATAATCAGGAATTAAGGTCTTTTCTAGGAATGATCGGCTGGTGTCGACTATGGATTCCTGACTTCAGACTCCTTGCTAGACCACTGTACGAAGCAGTAAAGGAGCCGCAGTTAATCTGGAAACCAGCACAGGAAAAGGCATTCCAGCAACTGAAGAAAGCCTTGCGGGAAGCACCTGCCCTGGGACTGCCCGACTTAACTAAAGATTTCCAACTGTATGTCTGCGAAAGACAACAGTTGGCTTTGGGAGTACTTACTCAACGACTGGGATCTTGGAAGAGGCCTGTCGGGTACTTTTCAAAACAATTGGACACTGTAAGTGGGGGATGGCCTGGGTGCCTCAGGGCGGTGGTTGCAACAGTGATACTAATTCAGGAAGCACGTAAACTGACACTGGGAAGGCATATCACAGTTTACGTACCACATATGGTCATTGCAGTCCTGGAACAGAAAGGGGGGCATTGGCTCTCCTCTAGCAGAATGATGCAGTACCAGGCCTTGCTCAGAGAACAAGATGACATTGAATTAAAAGTCACTAACCATCTCAATCCAGCTGAGTTTCTCAGGTCCACACGGGAAGAGGGAGCCCTGGAACATGACTGCATGGAGACTATTGAGCATGTCTATGCGAGTCAGAAGGATCTGAAGGACGAACCGCTGGAGAACCCAGATTGGGAACTATTCACAGATGGATCAAGCTTTGTGGAAAACAGAACCAGGTATGTGGGGTATGCAGTGGTTACCTTACAGGAAATCATAGAAGCAAAAGCACTACCCCCAGGAACATCTGCACAAAAGGCTGAAATCTGGGCCCTGGTAAGAGCCCTGATTCTGAGTCAAGGAAGAAGGGTGAACATATGGACTGACTCTAAATATGCCTTTGGAGTAGTCCATGTACACGGAGCATTGTGGAAGGAGAGAGGATTACTTACTTCCCAAGGCTCAGCCGTAAAGCATCGAGAAGAAGTACTGCAGCTCCTGGAGGTCATACATCGACCATCAGCCGTGGTAATAATGCATGTAAAAGGACATTAGACCAATTCGGAACCCGAGTCTCAAGGGAATAGATGGCAGATCAAGCAGCACGACGAGCAGCTACAGAGACATGGACTCAAATGGCTTTGCTGCCAACTCGTGATAACCCAGCAGCAGTGCACATGGAAGAGAAACCCCATTATACACCAGAGGATGAAAAATTAGCCCAAATGATGGAAGCAAAGAAAAATGTAAAAGGGTGGTATATTACCCCTACTGGACAGGTAATACTGCCAATCAGAATAATGAAAACAGTACTTGAAATCGAACATGGTAAGTGCCACTGGGGTGCAGAAGCAATGGTAAAATTTCTAAAAAATAAAATTTTCTCAAATCAGATGTTGACACTAGCAAAAAGGGTGAATGCAACATGTCCATCATGCATTAAAAATAACCCGATAGTTAGAAAACAAGTACAAATGGGAAAACTTCAAAATGGACAACTTCCAGGAGATTATTGGCAAGTAGATTTTTCAGAATTACCGAAAGCTCAGACATACAAGTACTTACTGGTGTATGTGTGTACTTTCTCAGGATGGCCAGAAGCTTTCCCATGTAGAACTAATCAGGCAAAAGAAGTAGTGAAAACCCTGCTGAAAGAAATCATTCCGAGGTTTGGAGTACCGTTAGGATTGTCCTCAGATAGAGGGCCACATTTTATTGCAGGGGTTGTACAGGATTTAGCCACAATGTTGGGGATAGCGTGGAATCTCCACACTCCGTGGCGACCACAATCTAGTGGGCAGGTAGAAAGAATGAATCAGACTCTGAAAAATCAATTAAAGAAAATTTGTCAAGAGGCAAAAATTCAGTGGCCCCAAGCTTTGCCGCTTGCTCTGTTAAGGATTAGAATTAAACCCAGAGAAAGGATTGGAGTGAGTCCATATGAGATTCTATATGGGAAACCATACCATGCAACAACATATCAGGGTGATCCCCGTGTAGTGGGAGACCAAACTGTGTTTAACTATATTCTGTCTCTAAATAAGACCCTTGCAGCACTCCGAGGAACCCTACAGTGGAATCGACCCCTACCTCTGGAGAATCCAGTGCATGACATTTCTCCAGGAGATCAGGTCTACATAAAGAATTGGTCAGTGGAACCACTGAGAGAAACATGGGACGGCCCCCACCAGGTGTTGATGACAACTTATACAGCAGTCAAGGTCAAAGGCATCGACAACTGGATTCACTACACGAGGGTCCAGAAGGTCCCTGCGCAGTGGTCTGTAGAATCCATCGCGCCGACCAAAATGGTGTTCCGACCGTCAAATAAGACTTGTAATAAGAGTGATAATCTTTCTGTTATTAATAAGTACCGTCGATGCATTTGTTAAAGTTAGTGTTTCTGATTCCTTTTTCCTAGTACCTGAAGGAACGAATGTCAATCTGACTTGTTCCTTTTCTGATGACCAGGGAGTTGGATTAGAGGAAGTACATGCTGGGTGGCGATGGATGGATCAGGACCAGGACCAAGTTATGACAGATGGTGTGACTACGGTATGGAATGTGACACAGCAAAAAGGCTATACCGTCTTGCAGGTACCCAATATAACTTCTGACGCTAATGGTGTATATTTTTGCATAGTATGGATTCGAATGAGTTTTGATTATGGACATGCCAAAATACAAACACTCAATTTCACACATAATAAGAACACTAAAGTACAAATAATACCCCCTCACATGCAATCTGACATGTGGAATGGTCCTCCCTTACGAATTAACTGTACTTTTGTTTTAGATGATCCATGCCCTGAACCTATTGTACTGAACTGGTGGAAATTAAATGTGACAACCAAGATATGGGAGAAACAAAGCAAAGGAGTTAGCTGGTGGTCTAGTGAAAGAGAGGGGAAAGGTTGGCTAAACATTTCAGATCCACAAATAGGAGAAACAGAAGGCACCTTTTTATGTATAGTTTCTTGTGCAAAGGAAGGAAACTATGGTATAAGAACAGTAAAAGCTGTGCCATCTCAAGGACAAGGAATTAGACCCATATATGAAGTTTATTCCATACTGGAAGGACAAGATATAACATTAAGCTGTGAAATTCTAGAACAGCATTATATGGATTATGGGTGGTGGTTTAAAGGACACAATTTACAGGGTGGCACTAAATATATTATTGAACAAAGGCCAAATGGAATTATTTTAACAGTTAAACAAGTACAAAGAGGACAGGATGAAGGACAATACATTTGTTGGATTAGTAAGGATGATTGGTGGGAGACAGGGATAACTTCTGTTTATGTGAAAATTGAGCGAATGACTTGACAAACTCACACATCACAAATTCCGCAGATCCCATAAATTCCTCACAAAGGATCTACACAAGAAAATTTGGTGGTTGGATTAATTAGAGACTTTGGGAAGGTTCAAAATGTATCCACAATTGCTGCATGCCTCCCGATGCCTCATGCAGCGGGAGATCCAATTCCATGGGGAATAATCACAGTCCCAGAGATCCCTAAAGTCTTTACTAATATTAGTTGGGATTGTAAAATTGTTACTGTGACGCGAAAAGAATTAACTGATGGATGTTGGATGAAGGAAATAAAAACTAAGACGCAATGTGAACAAATGCCCGGATTTTTCCGTTGGCTAGAAGGGAGAGAATTTCCTAGGACATGCCTCATCTCACCCTCAGTATTAGGACCTGATGATTGCATAAAGGTTCCAGTCCCAATGCCTCGGGAAAAACAAGAAGAAGTGTGCCAAAATACCACTATTTCCACCACCATGGAAGGCTGGCAAGCAATTTGGGGACCAAGTTTATTAGAAACCTATAGTTATCTGGGGGAAGTACAATGGTGCATTCACTGGGTAGGTACCAAAAATCAAAATTATTCCTTCTTACATCCCAAACACAAACAATGGCGAGAAATAGTCTCACCCACAGAACTGTGGAATTGCACTCAAATCTATACATGCGATACTCCCAATAATGACATAGGCTTAATTCCAGTGCGCATGCTTTTACAATTAGGCTGTGAGTGCCGAGGATACAATCACTCTATAAAAGACCATAACAATTTACGTAATGTTAACTGCCTCACTACAACGGTGAGAAGTCCAGGAAATTTAGTCTGGGTTATGGGACATGGACAATGGACCACTCACATGCCCGTAGACGGATCAGCAACACAAATTACTTTGGGTGTTCCTACACTTTGCCCGTATTGGAAATCAGGAAAACTGACTGCAGTCGAAATGCAACCAAGACGAAAAAGAGATACCAGTACAGAACAAGATTCTGAAAATTGGCATGAACCATCGAGTGGAGTAAAATTTGGATGGGTGTTAGAATCCTTGTTCGCTCCTATAGCATCATATCGCAATAGAGACATGTTGTTTAAATTAATGGGACAAACTGAGAGATTGGCTGCAGCTACTAAAAGAGGTTTCCGAGATATGAATGTTCAATTACAAGCCACCACACGCATGACTATACAAAACCGAATGGCATTAGATTTAATCTTGTTAAAAGAACATGGAGTTTGTGGTTACCTGCATGCACGCGATGAGCATTGCTGTATTCACATCCCGAATGTCACACATGAAATTGAAAATGACATTTCTCAATTGGAACAAATTGAGGGAAATGTGCAAAATTTACAAAAAGAAGCAGAAAATAATTGGATTGGTAAATTATTCAGCTCTCTTGGTCTTCACTTGTCAGGTTGGCTGTCGTCTATCATTCAATATGCTTTGATTTTTGGCATAATAATTCTTGTTGCTTTACTTGTATATAAGTGTCTTTTAGGAATAATTGTAAAGGAAGGTCAATACACTCGTCGAATCATGATGGCATTGACTCGGAAAGAAGTTATCCTTCCGAACAGTGAGTCCCCTCCAGCAATTCAAGAAACGAAGATATAAAGATTTGAGCATCCTTGCAATTGAAGATTGAAGAATGCTCAAAAGGGGGGACTTGTTGCAGTGATCACAGCACTAGTAGTAGTTTGGTCAAAGGTTTGCTTTGCAGGGTAGGCCTGAAAGAGGCCCTGCCAGCAGCACCTGGGACTTATGAGTTAGGAATGTGCTGATCAGAAGAAACAATACTAAAAGGATTAAGTCAAGCATGCAGAACTGGTACAAGATGATTTGTAACTAGAAATAGGATGTAGTCTGGTGGTGGGAGTCAGTTACACAATGTGTTAGAGGGGAGAGGTAACGGTTGATTGTACTCAGGATGATGTATGTAAGTTTATGTATAACTGGTATATTTGCTTTGATGTGTGAGCCAATCACGTAGCTTTGTTTGTTAAAAGGTATAAAAGATGTAGTCGACATGAGGGTCTTTGGAATCCTGACTTGGGACGTTAGTCCTCAGGTTTCCCGGGCCCTGAATAAAGCACCGCATAAACTGACACTCTGTTGGTTTGTGTTCTTGTTTCGGGCAACACCTATACATTATATTAGGACTAAAATAATCTAACAAACTCTTTTTCCCCACTTTACAATCTTCCATATATAGTATACAAACCAAGATAAAACAAATGCAACAATAAATGCTAATAAACACTTAATCCCAAAAGGTAAGGCAGTAAAAAAATTGTTCAATGTCTCTATCATAACTTATTTTCTTAGGACCAGCTTGGTGTCTCCAGGAGTGCTGACTATTTTCCAGTGTGCCGGATTCACTGGTCCTTTAATGCGACTGGCGTGTGTCCATCCGTGCTCAGCAGTTCGGATTGCTGCTTCTGTAGTAAGCAAGACAAGATAAGGTCCTTCCCATTTGGGTTTTAATGTCTCTTCCTTCCAGGTTTTTATCATTACCCAGTCTCCTGGCTCAATATTATGGATTTTTAAGTCTAAAGGTGGTCGTTGTACAATAAGTCCCTTTTTCCATAACATGTTCCGATGTTTAGAGAGTTGTGAAATGTATTCATTAATAGTATTATCACGTATTAATACATGGTTCTGGGGTTCTTCAATTCGGTAAGGCATTCCATACATCATTTCAAGCCTCCGATATACCCAGCGTCCGCCCGAGGCCTGCGTCCTAATGATTAGTAAGGCCATAGGTAGGCATTTTACCCCAAGACATTTTGTTTCTGTGTGGTTTTTGTAAGGATAGTTTTGGTTCTCCATTCCATTTCTTTCTACTTTTCCTGAACTTTGGGGATGCCAGGGAGTGTGATGCTCCCATTTGATTCCCAAAGTCTCTGTTAAATCT
>NW_026086693.1:0-13181 GCF_022539395.1 Myiozetetes cayanensis | reverse complement strand
TTCTGCCCTCTGGTGCCGATAGCCCGAACAACCGCCTGCATCCCACCTCGAAAGAAAGAGCAAAAACACACTCACAGAATGACCACTAACAAGAAGGGTCAGAGATAACTTTGGATACAGGCTGGCTGGAAAATGCTGACCTTACTCGTCAGCACTCCGGTGCCGATAGCCCAAACCAATGCTTGCATCCCACCTCGAAAGAAAGAACAAAGAAAGGTTCACACAATGACCTCTGATAAGAAGGGCCTGTAAGAACTGCAAAGACACACTCACAAAAATGTTACATGGGGGATATACTGTGCTCTGCCCTGCACACCCTAGTGCTGCCTGTAAAACTCAGCCTCTCCGCTTCCCTCTCGTAAGAAACTTCACCTTGAATATCCCATTCCCTACGCTCATTTCAAAAGCCCTCATGGCAATTCCCAAGCCTGTACCCAGCTCTCATCCCCTCTCTGCCTCAGAGTCCCCCCACTTATCTTGCAGAGAGACGAGACTGTCAATCCACCTTCCAAAAGCATGTCCCTTCAGCTGCCTCAGGGCTTCCTGTAGTCCCTGGGTTCTTCTCTTTGTCAGCTCCAAGAAAGGAAACCAAAATCAGTGCATGACTTTAGCAGCACATCGGCCAAACCCCAACCATTCCCACACTCACCGTCTCCTAAGTGCACCCACCTCCTTGTGTCACTGTCTTCAGCAAGAGGTGCAGCTTGCAGCTCCCACTGCATGGCACACCTGGAACAGGGAACAAAAGCTTTCAGTGGCATTTCTGACCCTTCCCTGGACCCCTGCTCCTCCTCGATACCTCCCCGACTCACCTGGGACGCTCATTTCTTGCCAAAGGTTACCGGGCTGGCACCTCAAAAGAGAAGAGGGCAATGCTTAAATGCCCAGGCCTGAAGTCCCTGCCATTGCCCACAAGGCCAGTGCCAAAGCACCTGACCTTGTCACTCGGCTCCTCGACCCGTGGTTCTGCTCCTCTGGCAATACGGATGACCACTGCAAAGAAATCACAGAGGCAAAAGCAAATACAGACGGATCCCATCCGAGTAAAACATTTTGACCAAAGTTCCCCTCTCCGGTTCCCTTACGCTCACCTCTTACTGCAAGGACCTCCTTCCCATTCTGCTGGCGCTTGTCAGGTTGTGCACCATTAGAAAAAAAGCAAATGGCAAAGGATGTGCTTAGATTCACCAAAATTACAACACGCCAGAAGTACCACCTGATTCTTACTGGCAGGAAAATGCTCACCTTGTTCGTCTGCCCTCTGGTGCCGATAGCCCAAACCAACGCTTGCATCCCACCTCGAAACAAAAGAGCAAAAACACTCTCATAGAATGACCACTGACAAGAAGGGCCAGAGAAAACTTTGGATACAGGCTGGATGGAAAATGCTGACCTTGCTCGTCTGCCCTCCGGCGCCGATAGCCCAAACAAATGCTTGCATCCCACCTCGAAACAAAGAACAAAAAGAGGCTCACACAATGACCTCTGACAAGAAGTGCTTGTAAGAACTGCTAAGACAGACCCACAAGAATCTTACATGGGGGATATGCTGTGCTCTGCCCTGTAAACTCTAGTGCTGCCCATAAAACTCAGCCTCTCCCCTTCCCACTCCTACGGGACTTCTTCTTTAACATACCCTTCCCTATGCTCATTTCAAAAGCTCTCTCGGAAATTCCCAAGCCTGTACCCAGCTCTCATCCCCCTCTCTGCCTCAGAGCCCTTCACTTATCTGGCAGAGAGAAGGGCCTGTTCATCCACCTTCCAAAAGCATGTCCCTTCAGCTGCCTCAGGGCTTCCTGCAGTCCCTGGGTTCTTCTCTTCCTCAGCTCCAAGAAAGAAAACCAAAATCAGTGCATGACTTTAGCAGCACATCTGCCAAACGCCAACCGTTCCCGCACTCACCGTCTCCTAAGTGCACCCACCTCCTTGTGTCACTGTCTTCAGCAAGAGGTGCAGCTTGCTACTCCCACTGCATGGCACACCTGGAACAGGGAACAAAAGCTTTCAGTGGCATTTCTGACCCTTCCCTGGACCCCTGCTCCTCCTCGATACCTCCCCGACTCACCTGGGATGCTCATTTCTTGCCAAAGGTTACCGGGCTGGCACCTCCAAAGAGAAGAGGGCAATGCTTTAATGCCCACCCCAGAAGTCCCTGCCATTGCCCACAAGGCCAGCAGAAGAGCACCTGAGCTTGTCGCTCGACTCCTCGACCCATGGCTCTGCTCCTCTGGCAATACGGATGGGCACTGCAAAGAAATCACAGAGGCAAAAGCAAATCCATACGGATCCCCTCCGAGTGCAACATTCTTACCAAAGTTCCCCTCTCCGGTTCCTTTACGCTCACCTCTTACAGCAACGACCTCCTTCCCATTCTGCTGGCGCTTGTCAGGTTGTGCACCATTAGAAAAAAAGCAAATGACAAAGGATGTGCTTGGATTCACTAAAATTAAACCCACCGGAAGTATCGTCTGATTGTTACCGGCAAGAAAATGCTCACCTTGCTCGTCTGCACTCTGGTGCTGATAACCCCAACAACCACCTGCATCCCACCTCGAAAGAAAGAACAAAAGGATGCTCACAGAATGACCGCTGACAAGAAGGGACGGAGACAACCTTGGAATCAGGCTGGCAGGAAAATGCTCACCTTGCTCGTCTGCCCTCCGGTGTCAATAGCCCCAACCACCGCCTGCATCCGACCTTGAAAGAAAGAGCAAAGAAGGTGCTCAAAAAATGACCACTGTCAAGAAGGGCCAGATGGAGGGTCTGGTTACAGGATGGGTGCTAGCAAAGTATCCTAGGAGTTGTAGTTTTTAAGTACTCTACTACTCATGTGCAGCTGAATGCTTGTATAGGATTGGCTGATGTGGTCACGTGTTGTGACGTGTCAGCATTTGAAACTACTATAGAAGCCCTTGTCTCTTCCAATAAAACACGACACTTGAAACACACCACATTAGTGTCAGTGTCTGGTCCCTAGGACTGTTTCTTTATTATATTAATACAAGTGCTACATTTGGCAGCCAGAGATAACCCTGGATTATGGCTGGAAGGAAAATGCTCACCTCGTTCATCTGCCCTCCGGTGCCGATAGCCCCAACAACCGCCTGCATCCCACCTCAAAAAAAAGAACAAAAACACACTCACAGAATGACCAGTGACAAGAAAAGCCAGAGATGACTTTGGATGCAGGCTGGATGGAAAATGCTCACCTTGCTCGTCTGCCCTCCGGTGCCGATAGCCCAAAGAAACGCTTGCATCCCACCTCGAAAGAAAGAACAAAGAGAGGTTCACACAATGACCTCTGATAAGAAGGGCCTGTAAGAACTGCAAAGACACACTCACAAAAATGTTACATGGGGGATATACTGTGCTCTGCCCTGCATACCCTAGTGCTGCCTGTAACACTCAGCCTCTCTGCTTCCCTCTCCTAAGGGGCTTCATTGTAAACATCCCCTTCCCTAAGCTGATTTCAAAAGCCCTCATGGCAATTTCCAAGCCTGTACCCAGCTCTCATCCCCTCTCTGCCTCAGAGTCCCCCACTTATCTTGCAGAGAGACGAGACTGTCAATCCACCTTCCAAAAGCATGTCCCTTCAGCTGCCTCAGGGCTTCCTGCAGTCCCTGGGTTCTTCTCTTCCTCAGCTCCAAGAAAGGAAACCAAAATCAGTGCATGACTTTAGCAGCACATCGGCCAAACGCCAACCGTTCCCGCACTCACCGTCTCCTAAGTGCACCCACCTCCTTGTGTCACTGTCTTCAGCAAGAGGTGCAGCTTGCTACTCCCACTGCATGGCACACCTGCAACAGGGAACAAAAGCTTTCAGTGGCATTTCTGACCCTTCCCTGGACCCCTGCTCCTCCTCCATACCTCCCCGACTCACCTGGGACGCTCATTTCTTGCCAAAGGTTACCGGGCTGGCACCTCCAAAGAGAAGAGGGCAATGCTTAAATGCCCACCCCTGAAGTCCCTGCCATTGCCCACAAGGCCAGCAGAAGAGCACCTGAGCTTGTCGCTCGGCTCCTCGACCCGTGGCTCTGCTCCTCTGGCAATACGGATGGGCACTGCAAAGAAATCACAGAGGCAAAAGCAAATCCAGACGGATCCCCTCCGAGTGCGACATTCTGACCAAAGTTCCCCTCTCCGCTTCCTTTACGCTCACCTCTTACTGCAAGGACCTCCTTCCCATTCTGCTCATGCTTGCCAGGTTGTGCACCATCAGAAAAAAAGCAAATGGCAAAGGATGTGCTTAGATTCACCAAAATTAAACCCATCGTGCTGCTGCGGGACGAGCTGACCCCTCTGCACAGCCTCTGCTGTCGCTGCCAGCCAAGTTCTGGTTGTCCCATAGCTGAGGACGCTGGAGATTACATGGTCTTCTCTAGTCACTGTCTTGTAGGAGAGGACATGGGCTTATGGATCAGAAATTTTCTAGAGCAAACGCTTTTTTCTTCAGAGGTTTAAGAGCACTTGATTTTCATGTGTGTCATATGTGGCTGAATTTTTGGTCCTAGGGGGCCATAGAAATGATTTCAATTAGAAGCTACTCGAAGCTTTTGCTCTTCTATGAAAAAGCCAATGATAACCAACTCCAGGATGGAGCAAGTTGTCTTGGGTAGGACTTGTGGCCCTGTAGGAGATCTACAGGGATGCAGCTGATTTGTGACCCAAGGGACAGCAGATTATGTCTGTGGCCCGAGGGATGGACCCACCCCGGAGAAGTCTCTCAAGGACTGTCTCCCGTGAGGGGGGACTCAAAGCCATTACCCCTGTAACTGTGGTGAATGACCATGGTGAAGCAACTTGTCCCCTTGCAGTCGATGGAGACCATCAAAAGGCAGAGAGAGAGAGACCCTTGCACCTGATGAAAAGTGACCCCCCAGGACAATGAATTGGAAAGAGTGCCTGTCCAAGAGATGGATTTGAACAACCACAGAAGCAGCCGCTGGGTATGACTTTCCCCTTTACTCATCTCCCTGAGCAGAGGAGGGAAGAGGGGAGTGGAAGAAAAGTGTTGTGTTTTAAGACCATTTTATTCTTTTATTCTTTAGTTCTCCTTTTGTTAGCAATAAATTTAGCTTTTAGTTTGTTAACAGTAAATTTAAATTCTATTCACTTTGATTCTGTTTGTCCATGAAAATTAGTTTGTAAACAAGTCTCCCAGTTCTTATCTGTACTCAAGAATTCTCTAACTGATTTTTTTTTCTCTCTCTTCTGAGAAGAGCAGAAGAAGAAGGCGGGGGGGAAACGGTTCTCAGTAAGTGTTTAAAATCCGACCAGAATCAAAAACCACAATGTGAGGTGCGTGGTGTCCTAGAGGAATTCTGCAAATTCCTCAATAAAAATGGGAAAGGTGATTAAGGAATGAACCGACACTGGAGGACATGTTGGGACAACCTTTCCCATCGTGCTGTTACTTCTTGTGGAGCCCCTGGTGGTCTAGGGGTAAAGGCGCTGCGCTATCACCGCGGAGACCCGGGTTCGATTCCCGGTCAGGGCCACTCCCGGGCAGGTGGGGCTCGTTAGCCCTTAAAGGCAACCCACCTACGTCCTAAGGACCTCGCTGCCACCGTCCAAGCTCGCTTGACCCCGGCAGATGAACCTTAGGATTAAAGGGTGGGCTCAGTTCCGCGCACACTGTGTCTCACCTAAAAAATCCAATGCGCAGGCTGGAAGGTGGAAAGACCTTCCCCGGATCTTCGCTCGCGAAGACTGGCCATTATTATTATTATTACTTCTTGTATTTACTCATTGAGCTGTGACTGTTCATCTCCTGCCATGTTCATCTCACTGCTGCATAAGCCAACCTCGCATTGTACCCGAGGATAACGTGCATTTCCACATGAACAACAGTTGATAGAGGGAAGGTAAATACAAAGAAGGTTTTATCTTAATAAATTTGCTGAGAATGGAATCAAAGAACGTGCAGCTAAGAACCAGGGACAAGGTTTTAGTAGGACTCAAAAGTGGAAGAAGACTTTGGAAGAAGGGTCCAAATCATGGAAACCCTGGGCAAAGAATTAAGAGCACTCCAGAGTTGGGCAACAGGTGAGGGGTGACCTGGGGCTGTGCATGTCAGACATCTGCCTTTGCTCCACTCTCCTGCCAATTGATAACAGCACTATACTTGAAATTTCAAACCTAACATTGGGAGAGGTTCTTCTCTAAATGAGAAAAAGAATTCACAAGTCCATCAGTTACTCTAAAAAATAAACTTTTCCTAATTATTATTTATTCATTTCATGTGGGTTTATCCCAGAGAAAAAATGCTGAGAAAAACAAGAAAAAACCCCAAAACCCAAAAGGGAATTTGATGTCCTGGTGGAAAAAACACGTGAGTTTTGGACTTCTTTTTCTCCTCAGGGTTTTCTTCCTTGTTCCAGACGGCAGGAATAGGAGCCCTGAGAGGTGAGCCTGCATCCCTCTCGTGCCAAGGGGATGTGTGATTGCCTGGGCTCTGTGCTCTGCCCCTTGTGGGGCTGCAGAGCCGGGGGCAGTGGCCGTGGGCACGGCCGGGCTGTCTGTGTGGGGCTCCAAGGGCTGTGCCGTGAGGGAGGCCAAGGCAGGCGAGGGGGTCCCCTTGCCGGGGGTGGGGCCCTGGCCATGGCAACGGCGGGGTGTTGCCGTGTTCCACGGCCCGGGACATCACACAGGACAAGCCGTGGAACGGTGCTCCAGGGGCTCCAGGCACACCAGGACGCAGCGTTGACACTGCAGAGCAGCTCGAGGCAGCGGTGAGTGGGGCAGGGGGAGCAAGGCTGGGCTGCCCCAGGGCTGCCCACAAGCACCTGGGGACACCCTGGGCGGCTTCTGGGGCTGCAGGGAGGGCACAGGGGCTGCTGCAGCACCTGGGCCACATCTGCTCCCACCCATTCCCAGCTCCCTGTGGCTCCTGCCCCTGCTACCCCAGGCACCAATTTCCCCACCCAGCCCTGATGAGCCCCTTCTCTCCCTCCTCCTCCTCCAGGCCATGGCTGGGAGCTTCACTCACCTCCTGGTGCTGCTGAGCATCTTCCAGTGTGTGGTGAGAGTTGGTGACAAGAAAGAAGAGACCACTCAAGAGCTCCTGCACCAGCATGAGGAGCAGCAGAGGCAGCAGATGGCTCGGCTGCTTGAGGAGGTGGAGGAGATAGAGCAGGGGAGCCAGCTGCTGGACGAGATGGAGCAGAGCAGCCAGCACAGCGTGCTGCTCTCTGCCTGCCAGCACTGGTGGTTCTGGGCCTTAGCTGATGTCCTCCTGATGGTCTTCGCCTTCTTCTGGCTGCCCAGGCAGAGGAGCTCTGCATCTGACAGCTCAGACACCGAGGAACCTCCGATAGAGCCAAAGAGCAGAAGGAGCAGGAGAAGGAGGAACAGGATGCGTGGCAGCACCGCTGACCAGCTGGATCCCATCAGGTCTTCCCATCAGCAGCCGGACTGCATGGACATGCAGAACATGTGAAAGAAGCACGGGAGTGAAAGAAAAGTGTTGTGTTTTCAGACCGTTTTATTCTTTTGTTCTTTAGTTCTCAATTTGTTACCAATAAATTTAGTTTTCAGCTTGTTAACAATAAATTTAAGTTCTATTCACTTTGATTCTGGTTATCTACGAAACTTAGTAAACAAGTCCCCCAGTTCTTATCTGTACTCAAGAATTCTCTAACTGTTTTTTTTTCTCTCTCCTCTGAGAAGAGCAGAGGAAGAAGGCGGGGGGTAAACGGTTTTCTGTAAGTTTTTAAAATCCACACAAAATTGAAAACCACAACGTGAGGAGCGTGGTGTCCTAGAGGAATCCTGCAAATTCCTCAATAAAAAAGGAAAAGCAATGATTAAAGAATGAATTGACACTGGAGGGGACGTGTTGGGACAACCTTTGCATTGTGCTGTTACTTCTTGTATTTCCTCACTGAGCTGTGACTGTTCATCTCCTGTGATGTTCATCTCACTGCTGCATAAGCCAACCTTACATTGTACCCGAGGACAACACGCATTTCCACACGAACAACAGTTGATAGAGGGAAAGTAAATACAGGATAGGATGTATCTGAACAAAAGAAATTTGCTAGGAATGGAATCAAAGAACCTGCAACTAAGAACCAGGGACTCGATTTTAGTAGGACTCAAAAGCAGAACAAGACTTTGGAAAAAGGGTCCAACTCATAGAAACCCTGGGCAAAGAATTAAGAGCACTCCAGAGTTGGGCAACAGGTGAGGGGTGACCCGGGGCTGTACATGTCAGACATCTGCCTTTGCTCCACTCTCCTGCCAATTGATAACAGCAGTATATTTTAACATTCAAATCTAACATTGGGAGAGAATCTTCTCTAAATGAGAAAAAGAATTCACAAGTCCCTCCTCTATGAAATTAGCATGTCACCGTCATTATTTGTTCATTTCATGTGGGTTTATCCCAGAGAAATAATGCTGAGAAAAACAAGAAAAAACCCCAAAACCCAAAAGGGAATTTGATGTCCTGGTGGAAAAAACGTGAGTTTGGGACTTCTTTTTCTCCTCGGGGCTGTTCTTCCTTGTTCCAGACGGCAGGAATAGGAGCCCTGAGAGGTGAGCCTGCATCCCTCTCGTGCCAAGGGGATGTGTGATTGCCTGGGCTCTGTGCTCTGCCCCTTGTGGGGCTGCAGAGCCGGGGGCAGTGGCCGTGGGCACGGCCGGGCTGTCTGTGTGGGGCTCCAAGGGCTGTGCCGTGAGGGAGGCCAAGGCAGGCGAGGGGGTCCCCTTGCCGGGGGTGGGGCCCTGGCCATGACAACGGCGGGGTGTTGCCGTGTTCCACGGCCCGGGACATCACACAGGACAAGCCGTGGAACGGTGCTCCAGGGGCTCCAGGCACACCAGGACGCAGCGTTGACACTGCAGAGCAGCTCGAGGCAGCGGTGAGTGGGGCAGGGGGAGCAAGGCTGGGCTGCCCCAGGGCTGCCCACAAGCACCTGGGGCCACCCTGGGCGGCTTCTGGGGCTGCAGGGAGGGCACAGGGGCTGCTGCAGCACCTGGGCCACATCCACTCCCACCCATTCCCAGCTCCCTGCGGCTCCTGCCCCTGCTACCCCAGGCACCAATTTCCCCACCCAGCCCTGATGAGCCCCTTCTCTCCCTCCTCCTCCTCCAGGCCATGGCTGGGAGCTTCACTCACCTCCTGGTGCTGCTGAGCATCTTCCAGTGTGTGGTGAAAGTGGGTGACGAGAGAGAAGAGGCCACTCAAGAGCTCCTGCACCAGCATGAGGAGCAGCAGAGGCAGCAGATGGCTCGGCTGCTTGAGGAGGTGGAGGAGATAGAGCAGGGGAGCCAGCTGCTGGACGAGATGGAGCAGAGCAGCCAGCACAGCGTGCTGCTCTCTGCCTGCCAGCACTGGTGGTTCTGGGCCTTGGCTGACGTCCTCCTGATGGTCTTCGCCTTCTTCTGGCTGCCCAGGCAGAGGAGCTCTGCATCTGACAGCTCAGACACCGAGGAACCTCCGATAGAGCCAAAGAGCAGAAGGAGCAGGAGAAGGAGGAACAGGATGCGTGGCAGCACTGCTGACCAGCTGGATCCCATCAGGTGTTCCCATCAGCAGCCGGACTGCATGGACATGCAGAACATGTGAAAGAAGCACGGGAGTGAAAGAAAAGTGATGTGTTTTCCGACCGGTTTATTCTTTTGTTCTTTAGTTCTCAATTTGTTATCAATAAATTTAGTTTTCAGCTTGTTAACAATAAATTTAAGTTCTATTCACTTTGATTCTGGTTATCTACGAAACTTAGTAAACAAGTCCCCCAGTTCTTATCTGTACTCAAGAATTCTCTAACTGTTTTTTTCTCTCTCCTCTGAGAAGAGCAGAGGAAGAAGGTGGGGGGTAAACGGTTTTCAGTAAGTTTTTAAAATCCACACAAAATTGAAAACCACAACGTGAGGAGCGTGGTGTCCTAGAGGAATCCTGCAAATTTCTCAATAAAAAAGGAAAAGCAATGATTAAAGAATGAACTGACACTGGAGGGGACGTGTTGGGACAACCTTTGCATTGTGTTGTTACTTCTTGTATTTCCTTACTGAGCTGTGACTGTTCATCTCCTGTGATGTTCATCTCACTGCTGCATAAGCCAACCTTGCATTGTACCTGAGGACAACACGCATTTCCACATGAACAACAGTTGATAGAGGGAAGGTAAATACAGGGTAGGATGTATCTAAACAAAAGAAATTTGCTAGGAATGGAATCAAAGAACCTGCAACTAAGAACCAGGGACTCGATTTTAGTAGGACTCAAAAGCAGAACAAGACTTTGGAAAAAGGGTCCAACTCATCAGAAACCCTGGGCAAAGAATTAAGAGCACTCCAGAGTTGGGCAACAGGTGAGGGGTGACCCGGGGCTGTACATGTCAGACATCTGCCTTTGCTCCACTCTCCTGCCAATTGATAACAGCAGTATATTTTAACATTCAAACCTAACATTGGGAGAGAATCTTCTCTAAATGAGAAAAAGAATTCACAAGTCCCTCCTCTATGAAATTAGCATGTCACCGTCATTATTTGTTCATTTCATGTGGGTTTATCCCTGAGAAATAATGCTGAGAAAAACAAGAAAAAACCCCAAAACCCAAAGGGAATTTGATGTCCTGGTGGAAAAAACATGTGAGTTTTGGACTTCTTTTTCTGCTCAGGGCTATTCTTCCTTGTTCCAGACGGCAGGAATAGGAGCCCTGAGAGGTGAGCCTGCATCCCTCTCGTGCCAAGGGGATGTGTGATTGCCTGGGCTCTGTGCTCTGCCCCTTGTGGGGCTGCAGAGCCGGGGGCAGTGGCCGTGGGCACGGCCGGGCTGTCTGTGTGGGGCTCCAAGGGCTGTGCCGTGAGGGAGGCCAAGGCAGGCGAGGGGGTCCCCTTGCCGGGGGTGGGGCCCTGGCCATGGCAACAGCGGGGTGTTGCCGTGTTCCATGGCCCGGGACATCACACAGGACAAGCCGTGGAACGGTGCTCCAGGGGCTCCAGGCACACCAGGATGCAGCGTTGACACTGCAGAGCAGCTCGAGGCAGCGGTGAGTGGGGCAGGGGGAGCAAGGCTGGGCTGCCCCAGGGCTGCCCACAAGCACCTGGGGCCACCCTGGGCGGCTTCTGGGGCTGCAGGGAGGGTACAGGGGCTGCTGCAGCACCTGGGCCACATCCACTCCCACCCATTCCCAGCTCCCTGCGGCTCCTGCCCCTGCTACCCCAGGCACCAATTTCCCCACCCAGCCCTGATGAGCCCCTTCTCTCCCTCCTCCTCCTCCAGGCCATGGCTGGGAGCTTCACTCACCTCCTGGTGCTGCTGAGCATCTCCCAGTGTGTGGTGAAAGTGGGTGATGAGAGAGAAGAGGCCACTCAAGAGCTCCTGCACCAGCATGAGGAGCAGCAGAGGCAGCAGATGGCTCGGCTGCTCGAGGAGGTGGAGGAGATAGAGCAGAGGAGCCAGCTGCTGGACGAGATGGAGCAGAGCAGCCAGCACAGCGTGCTGCTCTCTGCCTGCCAGCACTGGTGGTTCTGGGCCTTGGCTGACGTCCTCCTCATGGTCTTCGCCACCTTCTGGCTGCCCAGGCAGAGGAGCTCTGCATCTGACAGCTCAGACACCGAGGAACCTCCGATAGAGCCAAAGAGCAGAAGGAGCAGGAGAAGGAGGAACAGGATGCGTGGCAGCACCGCTGACCAGCTGGATCCCATCAGGTCTTCCCATCAGCAGCCGGACTGCATGGACATGCAGAACATGTGAAAGAAGCACGGGAGTGAAAGAAAAGTGTTGTGTTTTCAGACCGTTTTATTCTTTTGTTCTTTAGTTCTCAATTTGTTACCAATAAATTTAGTTTTCAGCTTGTTAACAATAAATTTAAGTTCTATTCACTTTGATTCTGGTTATCTACGAAACT
Organism: Myiozetetes cayanensis; assembly: GCF_022539395.1. Taxonomy (NCBI): domain Eukaryota; kingdom Metazoa; phylum Chordata; class Aves; order Passeriformes; family Tyrannidae; genus Myiozetetes; species Myiozetetes cayanensis. Next base: position 1,323 of record NW_026086693.1, on the reverse strand, counting down.
TAGTAAACAAGTCCCCCAGTTCTTATCTGTACTCAAGAATTCTCTCACTGTTTTTTTTTCTCTCTCCTCTGAGAAGAGCAGAGGAAGAAGGTGGGGGGTAAACGGTTTTCAGTAAGTTTTTAAAATCCACACAAAATTGAAAACCACAACGTGAGGAGCGTGGTGTCCTAGAGGAATTCTGCAAATTCCTCAATAAAAAAGGAAAAGCAATGATTAAAGAATGAACCGACACTGGAGGACTTGTTGGGACAACCTTTCCCATCGTGCTGTTACTTCTTGTATTTCCTTACTGAGCTGTGACTGTTCATCTCCTGGAATGTTCATTTCACTGCTGCATAAGCCAACCTTACATTGTACCCAAGGATAACGTGCATTTCCACATGAACAACAGTTGATAGAGGGAAGGTAAATACAGGGTAGGATGTATCTGAACAAAAGAAATTTGCTAGGAATGGAATCAAAGAACCTGCAACTAAGAACCAGGGACTCGATTTTAGTAGGACTCAAAAGCAGAACAAGACTTTGGAAAAAGGGTCCAACTCATAGAAACCCTGGGCAAAGAATTAAGAGCACTCCAGAGTTGGGCAACAGGTGAGGGGTGACCCGGGGCTGTGCATGTCAGACATCTGCCTTTGCTCCACTCTACTGCCAATTGATAACAGCACTATACTTGAAATTTCAAACCTAACACTGGGAGAGGTTCTTCTCTAAATGAGAAAAAGAATTCACAAGTCCATCAGTTACTCTAAAAAATAAACTTTTCCTAATTATTATTTATTCATTTCAGGTGGGTTTATCCCAGAGAAATAATGCTGAGAAAAACAAGAAAAAACCTCAAAACCCAAAGGGAATTTGATGTCCTGGTGGAAAAAACACGTGAGTTTTGGACTTCTTTTTCTGCTCAGGGCTATTCTTCCTTGTTCCAGACGGCAGGAATAGGAGCCCTGAGAGGTGAGCCTGCATCCCTCTCGTGCCAAGGGGATGTGTGATTGCCTGGGCTCTGTGCTCTGCCCCTTGTGGGGCTGCAGAGCCGGGGGCAGTGGCCGTGGGCACGGCCGGGCTGTCTGTGTGGGGCTCCAAGGGCTGTGCCGTGAGGGAGGCCAAGGCAGGCGAGGGGGTCCCCTTGCCGGGGGTGGGGCCCTGGCCATGGCAACAGCGGGGTGTTGCCGTGTTCCACGGCCCGGGACATCACACAGGACAAGCCGTGGAACGGTGCTCCAGGGGCTCCAGGCACACCAGGACGCAGCGTTGACACTGCAGAGCAGCTCGAGGCAGCGGTGAGTGGGGCAGGGGGAGCAAGGCTGGGCTGCCCCAGGGCTGCCC
>NW_026086692.1:0-13628 GCF_022539395.1 Myiozetetes cayanensis | reverse complement strand
CCAAAAAAACTCCAAAAATGGATGGAGGAGCTCAGGGTGGAGATTCCCCTAAAAAAACCCCAAAATGGATGGAGGGGGCTCGGGTGGGAGATTCCCCCTAAAAACCCCAAAAATGGATGAAGGGAGCTCAGAGTGGGGGAGATTCACCCTAAAAAACACACCAAAAAGGCCAGAGGGCCTCCAGGTGGGAATTCACCTAAAAAAAAAGAGTTGGAGGACCCTCAGGATGGGGGAGATTGGCCCCAAACAAAGGGGCTGGAGAGCCCTCAGGATGGGGGAGATTCCCCCCCCAAAAAGACCCCAAAAACATCTGGAGGGCCCTCAGGATGGGTGAGATTCACCCCAAAAAACACACCTGGAGGGCCCTCAGGATGGGGGAGAAGGTTGGTTGAGGCCACCACGGTCCCACCAGTGTTGGGTGACACCCCTTGGGGTTGAGGCCACCCCAGTTTGGTGCCATCCCCACCGGTGCCCCCACAGTTTGGTGACACCTCAGGGGGCTGAGGTCACCACAGTCTGGTGACATCTCTTGGGTCGAAGCCACCCCAGTTTGGTGCCATCCCTACTGGTGCCACCACAGTTTGATGCCCCCCTAGTTTGGTGACCCCCCAGTTTGGTGCCACCCCAGTTTGGTGTCCCCACAGTTTGATGCCATCCCCACCGGTGCCACCACAGTTTGGTGACACCCCCAGTTTGGTGCCATCCTCAGTTTGGTGTCCCCCCAGTTTGGTGCCATCCCCAGCAGTGTCCCCGCAGTTTGGTGCCATCTCTGGGGTTGAGGCCACCACAGTTTGGTGCCACCCACACCGGTGTCCCCCCAGTTTGGTGCCATCCCCACCAGTGCCACCACAGTTTGGTGCCACCCCAGTTTGGTGACATCTCTGGGGTTGAGGCCACCCCAGGTTGGTGCCACCCACACCGGTGCCCCCACAGTTTGGTGCCAGTTTGGTGCCACCCCAGTTTGGTGCCATCCCCACAGTTTGGTGTCCCCACAGTTTGGTGCCATCCCCACCGGTGCCCCCACAGTTTGATGCCATCCCCAGCGGTGTCCCCGCAGTTTGGTGACATCTCTGGGGTTGAAACCACCCCAGTTTGGTGCCATCCCCACCGGTGCCACCCCAGTTTGGTGCCACCCCCACAGTTTGATGCCCCCACAGTTTGGTGCCATCCCCAGCGGTGTCTCCGCAGTTTGGTGACATCTCTGGGGTTGAGGCCACCACAGTTTGGTGCCACCCACACCAGTGCCCCCACAGTTTGGTGCCATCCCCACTGGTGCCCCCCCAGTTTGGTGCCATCTCTGGGGTTGAAACCACCCCAGTTTGGTGCCATCCCTACCGGTGCCACCACAGTTTGGTGCCATCTCTGGGGTTGAAGCCCCCCCAGTTTGGTGCCATCCCCACTGGTGCCCCCACAGTTTGGTGACACCTCAGGGGGCTGAGGTCCCCACAGTTTGGTGACATCTCTAGGGTTGAAGCCACCCCAGTTTGGTGCCATCCCCACCGGTGCCACCCCAGTTTGGTGTCCCCCCAGTTTGGTACCACCCCAGTTTGGTGCCACCCCAGTTTGGTGTCCCCACAGTTTGGTGTCCCCACAGTTTGGTGTCCCCACAGTTTGGTGCCACCCCAGTTTGGTGCCATCCCCACCGGTGCCACCCCAGTTTGGTGACATCTCTAGGGTTGAAGCCACCCCAGTTTGGTGCCATCCCCCCAGTTTGGTGCCACCCCAGTTTGGTGACATCTCTAGGGTTGAAGCCCCCCCAGTTTGGTGCCCCCCCAGTTTGGTGCCACCCCAGTTTGGTGACATCTCTAGGGTTGAAGCCCCCCCAGTTTGGTGCCCCCCCAGTTTGGTGCCATCCCCACCGGTGCCACCCCTGTTTGGTGTCCCCGCAGTTTGGTGACATCTCTGGGGTTGAGGCCACCCCAGTTTGGTGCCACCGCCACCGGTGTCCCCGCAGTTTGGTGCCATCCCCACCGGTGCCACCCCAGTTTGGTGACATTTCTGGGGTTGAAACCACCCCAGTTTGGTGCCATCCCCACTGGTGCCCCCACAGTTCGGTGACACCTCAGGGGGCTGAGGTCACCACAGTTTGGTGACATCTCTTGGGTCGAAGCCACCCCAGTTTGGTGCCATCCCCACCAGTGCCACCCCAGTTTAGTGCCACCCCAGTTTGGTGCCACCCCACCGGTGCCACCACAATTTGGTGACATCTCTGGGGTTGAAACCACCCCACTTTGGTGCCATCCCCACCGGTGCCCCCCCACTTTGGTGCCATCCCCACCGGTGCCCCCGCAGTTTGGTGCCATCCCCACTGGTGTCCCCACAGTTTGGTGCCATCCCCACTGGTGCCCCCCCAGTTTGGTGACATCTCTGGGGTTGAAACCACCCCAGTTTGGTGTCACCCCCAGCGGTGCCCCCACAGTTTGGTGACACCTCAGAGGGCTGAGGTCACCACAGTCTGGTGACATCCCTTGGGGTTGAGGCCACTCCAGTTTGGTGCCATCCCCACCAGTGCCACCCCAGTTTGGTGTCCCCACAGTTTGGTGCCACCCCCACCGGTGCCACCCCAGTTTAGTGCCACCCCCACAGTTTGATGCCCCCCCAGTTTGGTGCCATCCCCACCGATGTCTCCGCAGTTTGGTGCCATCTCTGGGGTTGAAACCACCCCAGTTTGGTGCCATCCCTACCGGTGCCCCCACAGTTTGGTGACACCTCAGGGGGCTGAGGCCACCACAGTTTGGTGACATCTCTTGGGTTGAAACCACCCCAGTTTGGTGCCATCCCTACCGGTGCCCCCACAGTTTGGTGACACCTCAGGGGGCTGAGGCCACCACAGTTTGGTGACATCTCTTGGGTTGAAACCACCCCAGTTTGGTGCCATCCATACCGGTGCCACCCCAGTTTGGTGCCATCCCCACAGTTTGGTGCCATCTCTGGGGTTGAAACCACCCCAGTTTGGTGCCATCCACACCAGTGCCACCCCAGTTTGGTGCCATCCCCAGTTTGGTGCCATCCCCAGTTTGGTGCCATCCCCACCGGTGCCACCACAGTTTGGTGCCCCCACAGTTTGGTGCCACCCCCACCGGTGTCCCCGCAGTTTGGTGACATCTCTGGGGTTGAGGCCACCCCAGTTTGGTGCCATCCCCACCGGTGCCCCCCCAGTTTGGTGCCCCCCACCGGTTCCCCCATGCGGCGTTCCCGGCCGAGGCTCCAGGGCGGGACGAGGCCGGAGTGTGGGGTTGGGGTTGGAGATCGGGGTTGGGGTTGGGGTTGAGTCGGGGTCAGGGGTTGGGGTTGGAGCTGGGTTGGGGTTGGGGTTGGGGTCGGGGTCGGGGTTCAGGTTGGGGTTGGGGTCGGGTTGGGGTTGGGAGTTGGGGTGAGGTTGGGGTTGGAGTTAGGGTTGGGGTTGGGGTTGGGGTTGGGGTTGGGGTCGGGGTTGGGGTTGGGGTTGGGGTTGGGGGTCGGGTTGGGGTTGGGGTTGGGGTCGGGGTTGGGGTTGGGGTTGGGGTTGGGGTTGGGGCTGAGGTTAGGGTCGGGGTCGGGGTTGGGGTTGGGGTTTTGGGGTTCTCTCCTAGGCTGGGCCGTCAGCGCAGCGAGGAGGCGGCTCCGGGGTGACCCCAAACCTCGGGAATGCCGGCCTGGATCGGCCCCTTCCGCCCTTCCCATTTCCTGCATCCCACAGATCCCAAGGGATGCTCCGGGAGGCTCCAAACCCGGAGCTCTGCCCGCCTGGACATCACCACCTGCTCCAGGGGACTCCCAGCCCGGCTTTTCCGGGCTGTTTTCCCTCAGTTCCACTTTTTTTTTGGATGAGCACCGCTCCAAACCATCCTGGTGCTCCTCCCCTTCCCTGTGGATCCCAAGGGAGCACTCCAGGACTCATCAACCCCTGAGCTCTGCCCACCAGCCCCTCCCCACCCCCCTTACCCATTCCCTTCTCCAGGGCACTCTAATCCTGGCTTTTCCAGGATGTTTCTCCCTCAATCCCACTTTTTTTTGGATGAGTGGTGCTCTAAACCATCCCAGTGTCCCTCCCCTTCCCTGTGGATCCCAAGGGAGCACTCCAGGACTCACCAACCCCTGAGCTCTGCCCACCAGCCCCTCCCCCCCCCCCGTGTCCTTTCCCTTCTCCAGGGCACTCCAAGCCAGGTTTTTCCAGGATCTTCTCCCTCAGTCCCACTTTTTTTGGGATGAGTGGTGCTCCAAACCATCCCAGTGTCCCTCCCCTTCCCTGTGGATCCCAAGGGAACAGTCCAGGACTCACCACCCCCTGAGCTCAGCCCACCAGCCCCTCCCCACCCCCCGTGTCCTTTCCCTTCTCCAGGAGACTCCAAACCAGGTTTTTCCAGGATATTCTCCCTAAATCCCACTTTTTTTTTGGATGAGCACCACTCCAAACCATCCTGATGTCCCTCTCCTTCCCTGCATCCTCAGATCCCAAGGGAACAGTCCAGGACTCCACCACTGAGCTCTGCCCCTGGCCCCTCCCACCCCCGTGTCCTTTCCCTCTCAGGGCACTCCAAACCGGCTTATTCCGCCCTGAATCCGACTTTTCCATCCGGATGAGTCTGCTCCAAACCTCCAATGTCCCTCCTTCTGCATCCCTCAGATCCCAAAGGAACAGTCAGGACTCACCACCCCTGACTCTGCCCACAGCCCTCCCACCCCCGTGATCCTTTCCCTCTCCAGGGCACTCAAGACCGGCTTTTCCAGGTGTTTCTCCCTCAATCCCCTTTTTTGGATGAGCTCTATTCCAGATGATCCCCATCTCTCCCAGTGTCCCTCAGATCCCAAGGGAGCACTCCAGGACTCACCACCCCCTCAGCTCTGCCCACCAACCCCTCCCCACCCCCCACGGCCCTTCCCTTCTCCAGGGGACTCCAATCCCAGCTTTTCCGGGATGTTTCTCCCTCAATCCCACTTTTTTTTTGGATGAGTGCTGCTCCAAACCTTCCCAATGTCCCTCCCCTTCCCGGTGTCCCTCACATCCCAAGGGAACAGTCCAGGACTCACCACCCCCTGAGCTCTGCCCACCAACCCCTCCCCACCCCCCATGTCCTTTCCCTTCTCCAGGGCACTCCAAGCCAGGTTTTTCCAAGGTGTTTCTCCCTAAATCCCACTTTTTTTGGATGAGTGGTGCACCAAACCATCCTGGTGCTCCTCCCCTTCCCTGTGGATCCCAAGGGAACAGTCCAGGACTCACCAACCCCTGAGCTCTGCCCACCAGCCCCTCCCCACCCCCCTTACCCATTCCCTTCTCCAGGGGACTCCAATCCTGGCTTTTCCGGGATGTTTCTCCCTCAATCCCACTTTTTTTGGATGGCTGCAATTCCCAACCATCCCCATCTCTCCCAGTGTCCCTCAGATCCCAAGGGGAGCACCCCAGGACTCACCAACCTCTGAGCTCTGCCCACCAGCCCCTCCCCACCCCCCATGTCCTTTCCCTTCTCCAGGGCACTCCAAGCCAGGTTTTTCCAGGATATTCTCCCTAAATCTGCCTTTTTTTGGATGAGCTCTATTCCAGATTATCCCCATCTCTCCCATTATTCCTTGGATCCCAAGGGAACACTCCAGGACTCACCAACCCCTGAGCTCTGCCCACCAGCCCCTCCCCATCCCCCACGGCCCTTCCCTTCTCCAGGGCACACCAAGCCAGGTTTTTCCGGGATATTCTCCCTAAATCCGCCTTTTTTTGGATGAGCTCTATTCCAGATTATCCCCATCTCTCCCATTATTCCTTGGATCCCAAGGGAGCACTCCAGGACTCACCAACCCCTGAGCTCTGCCCACCAGCCCCTCCCCATCCCCCACGGCCGTTCCCTTCTCCAGGGCACTCCAAGCCTGGTTTTTCCGGGATGTTTCTCCCTCAATCCCCCTTTTTTTGGATGAGCTCTGTTCCAGATTATCCCCATCTCTCCCATTATTCCTTGGATCCAGAGGGAGCACTCCAGGACTCACCGACCCCTGAGCTCTGCCCACCAGTCCCTCCCCACCCCCCACAGCCATTCCCCTTCTCCAGGGCACTCCAAGCCAGGTTTTTCCAGGATCTTCTCCCTCAATCCCACTTTTTTTTGGATGAGTGGTGCTCCAAACCATGCCAGTATCTCTCCCCTTCCCTGTGGATCCCAAAGGAGCACTTCAGGACTCCTCCACCCCTGAGCTCTGCCCACCAGCCCCTCCCCACCCCCCGTGTCCACTCCACTTCTCCAAGGCACTCCAAGCCAGGTTTTTCCAGGATACTCTCCCTAAATCCCACCTTTTTTTGGATGAGCTCTGATTCCAGATGATCCCCATCTCCCAGTGTCCCTTGAATCCAAAGGGAACAGTCCAGGACTCACCCTGAGCTCTGCCCCGGCCCTCCCATAGCCTTCCCTTCTCCAGGCACACTGCCGGGTTTTCCTGGATATTCTCCTAAATCCGCCTTTTGGATCAGCTCTGTTCCAGTTATCCCCATCTCCCATTATTCCTTGATCCCATGGGAGCACTCAGGACGCCACCAACCCCTGGGCTCTGCCCACCAGCCTCCCCATCCACGGCCGTTCCCTTCTCAGGGCACTCCAAGCCTGGTTTTTCCGGATGTTTCTCTCAATCCCCTTTTTGGATGAGCTCTGTTCCAGATTATCCCCATCTCCCATTATTCCGGATCAGAGGAGCACTCCAGGACTCACCGACCCTGAGCTCTGCCCACCAGTCCTCCCCACCCCCCACAGCCATTCCCCTTCTCCAGGGCACTCCAAGCCAGGTTTTTCCAGGATCTTCTCCCTCAATCCCACTTTTTTTTGGATGAGTGGTGCTCCAAACCATGCCAGTGTCCCTCCCCTTCCCTGTGGATCCAAAAGGAGCACTTCAGGACTCTCCACCCCTGAGCTCTGCCCACCAGCCCCTCCCCACCCCCCGTGTCCACTCCACTTCTCCAAGGCACTCCAAGCCAGGTTTTTCCAGGATACTCTCCCTAAATCCCACCTTTTTTTGGATGAGCTCTGTTCCAGATGATCCCCATCTCTCCCAGTGTCCCTTGAATCCAAAGGGAACAGTCCAGGACTCACCACCCCTGATCTCAGCCCCCAGCCTCTCCCACCCACTTACCCATTCCCTTCTCCAGGACGCTCCAAGCCCTTTTTTCCCGGGATATTCTCCCTCCCTGCCTCCCTCCCCCTCCCGGGGTGCCCGAGACCGACTGAGTCGCCGCGGTTTTCTCTTTGTAGGGCGCCCGGACGGAAGAGCTCTTCTCTGGGTGTCTCCAGACTAGAAGGAAATCTTCTCCCTAGTGAGTTCTCTCCAAACGCTTCCGTAGAGTTGAATTTTTCCCGAGCTCGCCGCTGCCGCCGCCGCCGCCACCGCGCCGCCACTCCCGGGATGGAGGTGTGGGAGGGCACAAAAAACCCGCTAAAACCCGCTTTTTTTTTTTTGTTTTTTATTTTATTTTGTGTTTTTTTGTGTGTTCTCCGCCCGTGGATGGACGCCGGCGGCAGGTGCAGCAGGTGCAGGTGTTCGCCGACGTGCAGTGCACGGTGAATCTGGTGGGAGATCCGTACCTCAACCCCCCCGGCGGCCCCAAATCCACTGCTCCTGCTCCGGCTGCAGCTCCGGGCCAAGGGAAGAGCCTCCTGCAGCAGCTCCTGACTGAGTGAGCGGAGGACACGAGAGATGAGTGGAAAATCCCGGCCAGAAATGGAAAATCCCGGTGAAAGAGATGAAAATCCCAGCCAGAAAGTGGAAAATATCCCGGTGAAAGACATGAAAATCCCGGTGAAAGACATGAAAATCCCGGTGAAAGACATGAAAATCCCGGTGAAAGACGTGAAAATCCCGGTGAAAGACATGAAAATCCCTTCGAGGACACACGGACACACAGAGAGAGACAGAGAGACAGAGAAAGAGAGAGAAAAAAATTATATATATTATCTATTTTTGTGGGGGTTTTGATAGCTCGCCCCGCAGCAGAGGGGCAGGGAGAGGAGGAGGGAGGAAAGGAGGTTTTAAGGAGGAGGGGTTTGAGAGGGTTTGCGCCAAGTTGGGCCCCCCTTTTTTGTTTTTGTTTTTGTTTTTGTTTTGGTTGTTTTGTTTTTTACCCCCTTTTTTGGGTCTCCTTTTTTGCCCCTTTTTTGGGTCTCCTTTTTTGTTTTGAGTCTCCTTTTTACCCTCTTTTTTGACCTTTTCCCCCTCTCTTGCCCTTTTCCCCCTCTTTTGTCCATTTTTCCCCTCTCTTTTGTCCTTTTCCCCTCTCTTTTCTGACCTTTTTTCCCCTCTTTTTTGACCTTTTTTTCCCCCTCTCTTTTGCCCTTTTCCCCTCTCTTTTGTCCATTTCCCCCCCCTCTTTTGTCCATTTTTCCCCTCTCTTTTGTCCTTTTCCCCTCTCTTTTTTGACCTTTTTTCCCTCTCTTTTTTGACCTTTCTTGACCTTTTTCCCTCTCTTTTTTGACCTTCTTCCCTCTCTTTTTTGTCCTTTTCCCCTTCTTTTTTTGACCTCTTTCCCTCTTTTTTGCCCCTTTTTGTCTCCTCTTCCTCCTTCTTTTCCCTTTTTCTTCTTTTTCCCCTTTTCCCCCTCTTTTCCCCCCTCTTTTCCCTTCTCTTTTACCCTTTTTGCCCTCCTTCTTACCCTCTTTTTCACCTTTTTTTCCCCTCTTTTTTCACCCCTTTTCCTCATTTTTCACCCTTTTTTTCTGCCCCTTTTTCCTCCTTTTTTCCCTTCCTTTTCCCTTTTTCCCTTTTGCCCTTTCCCCTCCCTTTTCCCCCTTTTTGACTCCTTTTTGCTCCCTTTTCACCCCCTTTTCATCCTTTTTTGCCCCCTTTTCTTCCCTTTTCCCTTTTTTCTCCTTTTCCTCCCTTTTTTCTCCTTTTCCTCCCTTTTTTGCCCTTTTTCTCCCCCTTTTTCTCCTTTTTTACCCCTTTTCTTCCATTTTCCCCCCTTTCCCTCCTCCTTTCTCCCCTCCTTTTCCCTCTTTTCCTTCCCCCCCTTTTCTCCCCTCATTTTCCCTCTTCCCCCCCATTTTCCTCATTTCCCCCCCTTTTCCTCATCTTTTCCTCCTTCCCCTCCTCCTTTCCCCCTCCTTTTCCCTCTTTTCCTCCTTTATTCCTTCTTTTCCTCCTTTATTCCCTCTTTTCCCCCTTCTTCCTTTTTTCTCTCCTTTCCCTCTTTTCCTCCTTTCCCTCCTTTATTCCCTCTTTTCCTCCTTTATTCCCTCTTTTCCTTTCCCCCCTTCCTCCTTTTTTCTCTCCTTTCCCTCTTTTCCTCATTTCCCTCCTTTTCTCCTTCTCTTTTCCCTCTTTTCCTCTTTTTTCCCTTTTTTCCTCCTTTTCCCTCTCTTTCCTTCCTTCTTTTCCCCCCTTTTCCTCCTTTTACCCCCCATTTTCCTCCTTTCCTTCCATTTTTCCCCCTTTTCCTCTCCTTTTCTCCCCGTTTTCCCCCTTTCCTCCCTCCTTTCCCCCCCTTTTCCTCCTTTTCCTTCCCTTTTCCCTCCTTTCCTCCTTTCCCATTTCCCTCCCTTTTTCCCCCCCTTTTCCCTCCTTTTCTCCCCCCTTTTCCTCCTCTTTTCCCTCCCTTTTCCCTCCTTTTTCCCTTCTTTTTTCCCCCCTTTTCCCCCAAAATTCCAGTTCCTCTCCCCAAAACCTCGGCGAGAATCCCCCTTTTTTTTTTTGTTAATTTGTTAATTATTTTTATCCCCCCCGTGGGGGCTCCTCCCCGGGAATTCCTCCTGCAGCATTCCCGGGAAAACAGCAGCTCAGTCTCAGCTGGATCTGGCACTGGGATCGGGATCGGGATCGGCGCCGCTGGAATTCCGTGGGAAAAACCCCCCAAAACCCCCCAAAAACCCCAAAAAAACCCCAAAACCCCGCGTGTTTCTTTAATTTAATCCCAATTTCCCCCCTCCCTTTTCCCCTCCCCTTTGGCTCGTGCGTACAATCAGCTTTTTTAGCACCAAAAAATCCGGGATTTGTCGCTTTTCCAAGGAAAAAAAACAACAAAAAAACCCCCTCCTTTTCCACTCGTGTTTTTTTTTTTTATCCCTCAGATTTTCCCGCCCTTCCAGAACTTAAAAACAACGAAAAAACCCCCAAAAAACCCCCAAAATAATAATAATTTAAAAAAAACAACAAAGGAGGGGCGGGACCGACGTGGAAAAGGAAGGAAAAAAAAAACAAGAAAAATAAAAAGGAAAAAAAAATCGGATTTTTTTTTGGGGGGGGAGGGAAAAAAATAAAAAACCCGCAATAATTTTTAGGGGGAAAGGAGGAAAAAAAAAGGAGGGGTTTTAAAAAAAAAAAAAAAAGGAAAGTGGGGGGAGGGTTTGGTTCTTGTAGATACAACTTTGTTTTTTTTTTTTTGATGATGCTGAAAATACAAAAATAAACTGAAGTCGGTTCTTTCTGCTCTGCGGTAGCTTCGACTATTTAAAAAGAATGATAATAATAATAATTAAATAATAATAATTAATAATAATAATTAATAATAAATAATAATAATAAAAAGAATGATAATAATTGAAGCATCCTGTCGGGAAAAATATGGAAAAAAAGAAGAAAAAAAAAAAGCTTCTTTTGGTTGGTTTTTTGTTTTGTTTTCCCCTGTAAATAGGTCTGAGCTCTGTATAAAGTGTTTTTTTTTTCCCATTCCTCTTTTAATAGCGCTGAATTTTAGGGGGCGTTTGGTTTGGGGAGGGTTTGGAGGGGGAGTTTTTTGGGGAAAAAAAAATAATATTAATAAAAAAAAATTCCTGCTTTTGTGTGGAAAAACAAACCAACAAAAAAAAAACATAAAAATGGAGTTTGGAGAGTTTTAAAAAGCGGAAAATGAACAAAAAGAAGGGATCGACAAAGTTTTGGGGGGTTTTTTGGGGAGGGAAATTTGGGAAGAGGAGGGTCGGGATTTTGGGATTCACCCCCTTGGCAAGGAGGGAAGGGGAGGAGGGGGAAAAAATTCCCACTTTCAGCTCTGCTGCTCCGTGGGGGGGAAAAACGGGAATTCTGGGGGGAAAATGGGATCAGGGAACGGGGAGGGGGGGGGAAAGAGCGGATTTTTTAGTGAAAATTCCGGGGTTTTTGGGTTTTTTGGGGGGTTTTTTTCCTGCCCAAGGGCTCTGCTGCCGCCTGCTGGGAAATCGGGAATAAAATCGTGGATACATGGATAGAGACACCCCACGGTGGCTGCGTTTGGGATGAGGTAGGGAGAGGGAAAAAAAAAAACCAACAAAAAAAAAAGCTGGAAAAAAATAAAAAGAAAGGAAAAAAAAAGAAAAAATTAAAGAAAAGAAAAAGGAAAAAAAGGAGAAAAAAAAAGAAAACAAGAAAAAGAAGAAAGGGAAAAAAAGAAAAAGGAAAAAAGGAAAAAAGAAAAAGAAGAAAGGGAAAAAAAAGGAAAAAGAAAAAAGAGAAAAAAGAAAGAAAAAGAAGAAAGGGAAAAAAAAGGAAAAAGAAAAAAGAGAAAAAAGAAAAAAAAAGAAAAAGGGAAAAAACAAAAGAAAAAAGGAAAAAATAAATAAGAAAAAAATAGAAAAAAAAAGAAAATAAAAGGAAAAAAAGAATAAAGGAAAAGGAAAAAGGAAAAAAAGGAAAGAAAGAAAAAAGGAAAAAAGAAAATGAAGAAAGAAAAGAAAAAAGGGAAAAAACGAAAAAAAAGGAAAAAGGAAAAGAAAAAAGAAAAAAAAAAGAAAGAAGGAAAAGGAAAAAAAGGAGAAAAAAGAAAAAAGGAAAAAAGAAAAAACAAAAAAAAGGAAAAAAATTGGAAAAAAGAAAAAGGGAAGAAAAAAAGGAAAAAAGAAAAAAGGGAAAAAAGAAAAAAAGGAAAAAAACAGAAAAAAAGAAAAAGGGAAGAAAAAAGGAAAAAAGAGAAAAAAGGAAACAAAAAAAAATGAAAAAAGAAAAAAGAAAAAGGGAAGAAAAAAGGAAAAAAGAGAAAAAAGAAAAACAGAAAAAAATGAAAAAAGAAAAAAGGGAAAAAAGAAAAAAAGAAAAGGAAAAAGGAGAAAAAAAGAAAGAAAAGGAAAAGAATAAAAAAGGGAAAAAGGGAAGAAAAAAGGAAAAAAGATAAAAAGGAAAGAAAAAAGGAAAAAAATTAAAGGGAAAAAAAGAAAAAAAAAGAAAAAAGAAAGAAAAAAGAAAAGAAAAATAAAAAAAAGAAAAAAGGAAAAAAAGAGAAAGAAAAAAGAAAAAAGGAAAAAAAAGGAAGAAAGAAAAAAGGGAAAAAAGGAAAAAAGAAAAAAGGGAAAAATGAAAAGAGGAAAAATGAAAAGAAAAAAGGAAAAAGGAAAAGAAAAAAATGAGGAAAAAAAGGAAAAAGAAAAGGGAAAAAGAAAAAAGGAAAAACAGAAAAAAGAAAAAGGGAAAAAGGAAAATGGAAAAAAGACAAAGGGAAAAAAAAGGACAAAAGAAAAAGGAAAAAGAAAAAGGAGAAAAAGAAAAAGGAAAAAGAAAGGGAAGAAAAAGGAAAAAGAGAAAAAGAAAAACAGAAAAAAATGAAAAAGAAAAACAGAAAAAGAAAAAGGAAAAAAAGGAAGAAAGAAAAAGGGAAAAGGAAAAAGAAAGAGAAAATGAAAAGAGGAAAATGAAAAGAAAAAGGAAAAGGAAAAGAAAAATGAGGAAAAAAAGGAAAAAGAAAAAGGGAAAGAAAAAAGGAAAACAGAAAAAGAAAAAGGGGAAAAAGGAAAAATGGAAAAACAGGAAAAGAAAAAGAGGAAAAAGGAAAATGGAAAAAGAAAAGGGAAAAAAGTACAAAAGAAAAAGGAAAAAAGAGAAAAAGGAGAAAAAGAAAAAGGAAAAAGAAAAGGGAAGAAAAAGGAAAAAGAGAAAAAGAAAAACAGAAAAATGAAAAAGAAAAAGAAAAAGGAAAAAAGAAAAAAAGGAAAATGAAAAAGGAGAAAAAGAAAAAGGAAAAAGAAAAGGGAAGAAAAAGGAAAAAGAGAAAAAGAAAAACAGAAAAATGAAAAGAAAAACAAAAAGGAAAAAAGGAAAAAAAGAAAAAAAGGAAAAATGAAAAAAGGGAAAAAAGAAAAAAGAAAAAGGGAAAAAAGAGAAAAAAAGAAAAAAAAGAAAAGGAAAAGCATAAAAAAGGGAAAAAAATAAAAAAGAAAAAAAAGAAAAAAGATAAAAAGGAAAGAAAAAAAGGAAAAAAATGAAAGGGAAAAAAAGAAAAAAGGAAAAAAGAGAAAAAAGCAAAAAGAAAAAAGAGAGAGAAAAAAAGAGAAAAAAAGAGAAAAAAGAAGAAAGTAAAAAAAAATTAAAAAAGGGAAAAAGGAAAACAAACAAACAAAAAAAACCCACCTCATCCTGCGAGGTTATTCCTGGCTGGGAAGCTGGGACTCCACGGCCTTTCCATGAGCTCCTCTGCATTCCCAGACTTCCTGGAAACTCCATGGCCTTTCCATGAGCTCCTTTCTGTAAGCCCTTCCACCTTCCTGTATAATCACCCACCTTCCCATGTGCTCATCCACCTTCCCATATAATCATCTCTACCTTCCCATATGTTCATCTACCATCCCGTGTGCTCCCCTGCCTTCCCAAACACTCACCTGTCTTCCTACAGGCTCACCTGCCTTCCTATGTGTCCACCCACCTTCCCATGTGCTCATCCACCTTCCCATGTGCTCATCCACCTTCCCATATAATCATTTACCTCCCCATGTGCTCATCCACCT
>NW_026086691.1:0-13443 GCF_022539395.1 Myiozetetes cayanensis | reverse complement strand
TTATGTCACCATTGAACCTGATGATGTCACTGGTGTCTCTGCAATGTTATCCCGGTGTTCCTGTGACATCACGGCTGTCCCTTTGTTGTTACCAGTACTCTGTGATGTCACTGGTCCCCAGTGATGTCACTGCTGTTCCTGTGATGTCACCTCTGCCTCCAGCAGTGTCACCATGTCCCCACGATGTGAACGATTTCCCTGTAACATCACAGCTGTCCCCTTCTTTTCACCAGTCACCTGTGATGTCATTGGTTCTCAGTGATGTCAACCATGTCCCTGTGATGTCACCACTGTCCCCTGTGATGTCACCAATATCCACAATGATGTCACTGATATCTCTTTGATGTCAGCCATGTACTTGGGATGTCACTGATGTCCCATGAGATGTCACCAATGTCCCTGTGACATCACAACTGTCTGTTTTCACCACTCCCCTGTGATGACACTCATCCTCAATGATGTCACCAAGGTCCCTTTCATTAGGGTTAGGGTTAGGTTAGGGTTTGGTTTTAGGTAAGGTTTGGGTTAGAATAAAGGATAGGGTTAGGGTTTAGGGTTAGGGTTTATGATTAGGATTTAGGATTAGGGTTAGGGTTTAGGTAACTTTATGGTTAGAGTAAGGGATAGGGTTTCAATTAGGGTTAGGGTTAGGGTTAGGGTTAGAATTAGTGTTGGATGAGACAGAAACTTCACCTTTCTATTCCCCTTCTTGGTATGTGTGGAGAAAATCGCCCTTGTCAGGGAGCCCCTGCAGGCTCTGCTCCTCCGGTGATCCAACAGCGGCCCCTGCTGACCGGGATTGGAATTGCGCCAAAAAATGAGGAATACCGGACTGTTTCTTTTTTTTTTGAGGGGATATTTTTGGTAGAGGATTCTTTGGTTGTTTTTGTGTTCTTTCTTTGTTCTGCAAATACACATATATCCTTAAGGAAGGGGCTGTTAGTTTTGCTTTCTCCATAATTCCTCCCCATACTTGGACACTCTTAATTTTGATTTTCAATTGCTTAGAAGGAGGAGTTTGGTTTTCTTTATAAGTAGCCGTCCTTAGCCAAATACTTTTGTCTCATTAAACTGAGAAAGGTGCAAATTCATGTTTTGTTTACAGCCCAGAGATCTTCCAGGCTCTTCCCATTTGCCTCTGCCCCTCTCAGAGAACTTGTGTGGACACCTTCCCTGCCTGCACCAGATGATTTCACAAAACTGGGAGGGAGGGTACTTCATGGAGAAGGACCTGGGGGTGTTTTGAGACCTCTCCAAGCAAATGTTTCCTTCAGGAGAGCTAAAACCAGGACAGTGGGGGGAACAGCAGAAATGCAGCTCCTCCAGCAATGGCAGCGCCTCCAGGAATTCCCAGCACATGCCCACAGATCCTCCCAGAGGGGTGAGGCAGACATCAAGGTTGGACGGGAATGCCCTGTTTGGGATAACTTAGGAGATGGCTGCATCCTCTCTCCCTTACCCAGAGGCTGGAGATGCTGCTGTCTGGGAGCAGGAGGTGCCTGTGTGGGGTTTCAGCACAGCTGGCTTGGTGCAAGTACAGGAAGCATTTGGATGATACTCCCGGGCACGTGTTGTGACTCTGGGGATGGTCCAGAGAAGGCTCTGGAGTTGGACTCGATGATCCTGGTGGGTCCCTTCCAACTTGGAATACTGAGTGTGATTCTGTGAAGTTCCACAGGGCTGTGTGTGAGGAGAGAGCAGGGGCTGAGCAAAGCAGAGCAGGGCAATGGCAGCACAGCCCTTGAGCACTGTGAAGACACAGCACAGGATCCAGATCCAGAGGGGAATGGTTGACCCTGGAAGAAGGGTGGGTCACAATGTGGACCAAATATATCCAGAAGGAAAGAAGAGTAGAAAGGGTTCACAAGTTATCACTTGCCTCTGACAGGGAATATTGTCGTAGTCGAGGGGTTGCTGTCTGTTAGAGAAATGTAGAGCTCATGATTCTTGGTGTCCTGTGCAGGGACTATCCCAGACACTGAACTCCTTCCCCAGCTCCCATCTTGATCCTTTAGATGAATGTGGAACCAACCAACACATGCAGATCTGCCCAACTGGCTGACATGAACTCTTAGAAAAAGAGAAGAGACCAGAGAAGACGTGATGGGGAGAGGAAGCAGTGAGCAGGATATGCCATTCCAGCCCAGTGAGATCCCAGCTGATGAACCTCCTCATGTCCTGGTGGTGGCAGCTGGGCAGCCTTGGCCCTGATGCTGAGGGTCACTGAGTGTGTGAGGAGGGAATCCTTCACCATTGGTGGCTGTGGCTGCCTGGGAGCTGGAGCAGCTGCCTGGAAGGAGAAAGGCACAGGCTGAGAACCTGCAGCTCCCCCAGGTGCTGCACACACTGAGACACCATGGGGATCCCAGATTCACCATCTGTCATCTGTGAGGATCAAGAAATGAATGCTCCGCCCAGCTGCGGCTCTGGAGAGAGCTCAGTCCCGTGCCCCTTCCACATTCCCATTACTGAGGATTTACTAGACAAGAATTTTCCCACCCATGCGGCTCCATCCCCCAGCTCCTTTTTCCCCTGTTTGACACCACCCCAAGCCCACTTTTTGTGTGGTTTGTGGTTCCAGGTGGATGGCTCTGATGCCTAAAGCATTTCAGCACCTCCCAGGTGTTACACTCTGCCCTGAACCCATTGGGAAGTGTTGAAAATCACCCCCTTATGTTCAGAGTCCCCTGGGGGCTGAAGGAAGCAGTCATCCTCCTACCTTCCCCAAAGCACCTCTGCCCATCACTGCTGCACGCCTGATCCACACAGCCTGTGTCCTGCCCTGTGCCCAGGACACGCCCTGTCCTGCCCCTCTCAGCAGCACTCCAGTGCTCCTCCCTCCTAGACATATTTTGTCCACATTGTGACCCACCCTTCTTCCAGGGTCAGCCATTTCTCCTCTGGATGTGGATCCTGTGCTGTGTCCTCACAGTGCTCAAGGGTTGTGCTGCCATTGCCCTGCTCTGCTTTGCTCAGCCCCTGCTCTCTCCTCACACACAGCCCCGTGGAACTTCACAGAATCACACCC
Source organism: Myiozetetes cayanensis (assembly GCF_022539395.1). Lineage (NCBI taxonomy): Eukaryota > Metazoa > Chordata > Aves > Passeriformes > Tyrannidae > Myiozetetes > Myiozetetes cayanensis. The sequence goes on along the minus strand of NW_026086691.1, from coordinate 10,415 downwards.
AATATTCCATGTTGGAAGGGGCCCATAAGGATCATCGAGTAATCCTCGACCAAAAATCCCCCTCAAAAAAGGAACAGTCCGGTATTCCTTGCTTTTTGGCTCAATTCCATTACCGGTCAGCAGGGGCCGCTGTTGGATCACCGGAGGGGCAGAGCCTGCAGGGGCTCCCTGACAAGGGCGATTTTCGCCCCGCACACCGAGAAGGGCAAGAGAAAGGGGATGTTTCTGCCTCATCCAAGGAGAAGGGTCAGGTGAAATGTCCCCCAAGAGCAACTCTCTGTCTCCAGGAGTTTTAAGCAAAACCTGCTGCACGGGGCTCATGTGGGGACATCAAACCCATCCCACCTGGGAATATGCAGAGCTCTTTTTTCTAAAACTGTAACATTACGACAAACCTCTATCTGCCAGCTGATGGTAATTTTGATGCAGGAACGGATGGGACCCTGTGACCTCACATGGTATTTTAACACTCCAATGGCATGGGCCTTTCTGGGTCCAACCAGGGCTAAAAATTACTTTTGACTGGGATTTAGGTTTGGAAAGAAAATGCAAGAAAAGAAAGGAGGGGCAGTAAACCAGTAGGAATAAAAGCTTTGAGGGTGCAGTGGATGTCTCAGCTTCCAATGCTGGCACATAGAGCTTCCTGTGCTGGCAACTTTTGTCTGGGAGGAATCTTCATCTTATTCCATTTTGGGACTCCGAGTGACCATTTCAGTTCAGTGGTTTTGACACCAAAGAAATGCATTCCCACCCAGGAAAGAAAGCCCTTACCCTCCATCTCTCCTGAGCAATTGATGAGCCATTCTTAGCACTCCATGCACATATAGATCTTCCTGTGCTGGCACCTTTTGTCTGGGAGGAATCTTCATTCTTATTCCTTTTGGCCGTCAGGTTGAACATTTAAGCGCGGGGGTTCAGACAGCAAACGAATGAAGTTCCAGCCAGGAAAAAAAGCCCTTCCCCTCCATCTCTCCTGGGCAATTTCTGAGCCGCTCTTGGCACTCCATGCACACCTAGAGCTTCCTGTGCTGGCACCATCCCTGTGATGTCACCACTGTCCCCTGTGATGTCACCCATGTCCCCAAGGATGTCACTGGTGTCTCTGTGATGTCACCCCGTCTTTGTGAAGTCACCGATTACCTCAGTGATGTCACCCATGTTCCTGTGATGTCACCACTATCTCCTGTGATGTCAGCAGTGTCATCAATAATTTCACTGGTGTCTCTATGATGTCACATCTGGTCTTGTGATGTCACTGATGTCCCCTGTCATGTCACAGGTTTCCCTGTGACATCACTACTGTCCCTTTGTTGTCCGTAGTCCCCTGTGATGTCATTGGTCACCAGTGATGTCACTGCTTTCTCTGTGATGTCACCACTGTCCCCAGCGGTGGCATTATATCCCCGTGAAGTCACCGATGTCTCTGTAATATCACCAGATGACTTTGATGTCAGCAATGTCCCTGTGACATCACAGGATTCCCTTTCTTGCCACCAGTCCCCTGGGAAGTCACTGTTCCCCAGTGATATCACCAATGTCTGTGTGATGTCACCACTGTCCCCTGTGATGTCATCAATGTCCCCAATGATATCACTGGTGTCTCTTGGTGTTGACTTCCACCCCCAGTGATGTCACCAATGTCCCTGTGACATCACAGCTCTCTCTTTGCTGTAAGCAGTCCCCTGTGATGTCACTGGTCAACAATGATGTCCCTGCTGTCCTTGTGATTTCACTACTGTCCCCAACTGTGCCACCATGTCCCTATGATGTCCCCGATGTCCCTGTGATGTCACCAGACCCCTGTGATGTCACCGATGGCTTTGTGCCATCACGGCTGTCCCTTTGTTGTCAACATTACCCTTTGATGTCACTGATCCCCAATGATGTCACTGACTTTCCTATGATGTCACCCCGCCCCTCTGATGTCATCAATGTCCCTGACATTGTCAGTGGTGTCTCTGTGAAGTCACCCCTCTCCTTGTGAAGTCACTGAAGTCTCCTGAGATGTCACCAATGTCCCTGTGACATCATGGTTGTCTCTTTGTTGTCAACAGTCCCCTGTGACATCACTGGTCCCCAGTGATGTCACTGTTGTCTCTGTGATGTCACCACTGTCCCTGGTGGTGTCACCAATGTCCCCGATGATGTCACTGCTCTCTATGTAATGTCACCCTTGTTATTTTGAAGTCACCAATGTCTCCTGTGATGTCACCAATGTCCCTGTGACATTATGGTTTTCCCATTGTTGTCACCAGTCACCTGTGATGTCACTGGTGTTTAATCATGTCCCTGTGTTGTCACTCTGATGTCACTGGTCCCCAGTGATGTCCCTGCTGTCTCAGTGATGTCGTCACTGCCCCCTGTGATGTCACCAATGTCACTGATGATGTCACAGGAGTCTGTGATGTCACCATGGTCCCCTGTGATGTCGTTGATAGTACTGTGACATCACGGTTGTCCTTTTGTTGTCCCCCTGTGAGGTCACTGGTCCCCAATACTGTCACCGATGTCCCTGTGATGTCACCACTATCCCCTGTGATGTCACCAGTGTCACCGACTGTAGTGGTTTTGAGTCTAGGTCTTCCTTGGTGACCAGGTTGTAACCAAGGAACCAAGGCCATGTTCCAAGTATTCCATACGATTTTTATGTAAGCAAGAGTATAAATAAGAAGGGAGAGGAAGCTCTCACTCTCTCTTCTGGCAGACTGAAGGTGAAGGTTCTTTACCGTCATTTTGCCTGGGCAGAGGAGTGAGGCCTCATGTGCTGGTTGGCCTTGAGAAGCAGATAGTGCTGGCAGTTGTTTGTTGCAGTTCACTGCTATCTTAAGGAAAGTATTTGCTTTTTATCCCTTTTTCCCTGTTTCTGTTTTTTCCTTTCCCTTTCTTTTCCCCTTTTGGGAGGTTCCCTGTGGGTGATCTCCTGTATATAATTCTAAATATATTTATAAATGTGTGTGGAATAAATACTTGGAATTTGGTTTGATTTGGGTTCTTTTGAATTTTGTGTGGTCCAAGAGAGGGAGAGGGAGGGGGAAGGTTTTTTCGCTGTGGTCCAGGTACTTGGGTGGGAGCCAAGTCCAACCTGGGACATTTTTTGGAGGTTCCACTGAGATAACAGTGGGTTGTTTTGGTAACAAATCCTGGGCAGGTGGCCAAGTTCTGCCAAACATCGACTTTGTTTGGGAACAGTGCCGGGAGAGCTGCCAAGAGGGTTTTTTTTATATAAATAAATCTCTTGTTTAGGAACAGTGAAAACAACTATATAAATAATGGCCACTTTCTTAATTTTCAATGTTATTTTAGCAGCCTTCACACCTGTTCTGGGTTTCTTCATGTGGGAACATCCAAATCCAACAGTGTTCAACTGGAGAGACATTTGGGACACGTATTCCTCCTTCCTTGACATTAAATGCTGGATGATAGAGATTCCCAAACTGACTGTTGCCTCTAATTATTATTTGAATTGTGTGGCAACAATTTTGTAAATGATAAAGGTGATGGACATATTATTTAAAATTGGAAGGATTGTGTTGTGCTGGTTTCCTTGTTACAGGAAAGGCTGAACCTCAAATGGATTAGCTGGAGCTTTGGAAAGGGGCTTGAAAAGGGTAGTTCCTGGCTGGTAAGGACCATGGGAAGATTTTGGTAAATGGATAGGGCGTGTGGTACCTCTTATTACTTGGGACTTCACATCAGAACAGGCACTTGACCCTAGTGAGATAACCCGTGCTTTAATGGAGGGTTATCTTTCATACAAGGATCCAACTGCGCCTGAAACCCAAAGGTTACAGGGTTTCTTTCCTGAGGGAAAGGCCGTGACTTCACAAAGAGTCCCAAGGCAGATGGGTGGGGCTGCACTGTGGGGGTGTGGGGCGTTGGTTCTTTGGTTTCCAGGGGCTATTCCAGAATGGAGAGGTCAGACCAGGACATCATAAAGGGGCACATGGGTGTGGCTCCATTCTGACCTTGTGGGGTGTTGGTTCTTTGGTTGCCAAGGGCTATTCCGGAATGGAGAGGGTAGGCTGTGACATCACAAAAGGGCCTCAAGCACATGGGTTGGTTCAGTGGGTTGACCCTGGCTGGATTTCAAACCCCCACTAAAAGCTGCTACCTCCCTCTCCCTCTGTAACTCCACAGAGGAGAGAAAAAAACCAGCTGAGGATTCCTGAGTAGAGATAAGGGTGGGGAGAAAGTCACTTACGAATGGGTAAAACCGACTCAAAGTAGGGATAGTAGTTAAATGTATTACTAACAGGATAAAAGCCAAAGAGTGAGAAATAAAACAATCTGAAAAACACCTTCCCCCCACCCCTCCTTCCTTCTCAGCTCTCCCTCCTCCCCCCAGCAGTGCAGGGGGACAGGAATGGGGGTTACAGTCAGTTGTTGTTTCTGTCACTGCTCAGGGAGAGGAGTTGGATCCTTCCCAGCTCCCATGGTGTCCCTCCCATGGGAGACAGTCCTGGATGGACCTCTCCAGTGAGTCCATCCCTCGGGCAGCAGCTCTTCCCACCCTGCTGTCCCGTGGGTCCCTCCTCCATGGGGTCAGTCCTTCAGGGATGAGCTGACCCGGCGTGGGTCCCCCACAGGGGCCACGAGTCTTGCTGGGAAAAACCTGCTCCAGCCTGGGCTTCCCTCTGCATGGACTGCAGGTCCCTGCCAGGACCTGCTCCATCCTGGGCCTGCCCCGGGGTCACAGCCTCCGTCCTTCATCCCCCTGCTCCAGCGTGGGAGCCTCCGGGGGCTGCAGGGGGGTCTCTGCACCCCGATGTTCCCCCATGTACTCCAGGGACCTCAGGTCTGAGTCATTCCCCTGTTCCTGGAGGGTTCCTCCTGCCTCTCCTTCTGCACTGACCTTGGTGTCTGTGTTGTTATCCCATGTTCTCACTCTGCTCTTCCCAGGCTGGAATTTTTTCTGTGCAACTCTCCTCTCTTCTGAAATATGTTATCCCAGAGGTGTTACTGTCACTCCTAAGTGGCTCAGCCTTGGCCAGTGGCAGGAACTCCATCCTGGAGCAGCTGGCATTGACTCCATGGGACAGGGGAAGCTTCTGGCAGATTCTAACAGAAACCACCCCTGGAGCCCCCCCACTACCAACACCCACCCACAGAAACCCACTGTCTTGGGCAGCTCTTTCTCCAAGCCAAGCAGGTGGGAGTTGGTGCCAAGGAGCTGAAACCTGCAGGCCCAGCCTTTATTGGAGGAAGCTCAGATTTGCCCAAGGCTGCTTTGAGTCACAGAGGGTTGGATGAGGGAATGGTGGGTTGGGGATAAAGTCTGATGGATTGTCAGACACAGAATCTTGCTTTTCCTATCTATTCAGACTGAATTAGGAAGTGCTTGGGAACAATATTGACTGGGGATTGCTGATATCAATGTAAAAACAGGAAAAAATTGAACAGGACACAAAAAAAGACATCTTTATTTGTGGTTTTATTAATACAATATATTCACTTTGAATACACTTCTGAGATCTGTCTAATTAACCACAGAAGAATTAAAGACTTAGAAGGAAATTATTCCCAGAGGTTTGTCTGGTTAAGATGCCATCACTGACAACAGAGTGTGGAGGAATGAGCAGACAAGGACACCATCCCTGGGGCTGGGGAAGCAGGAACTCAGAGTCACTGGTTCCAGGTGGCAAATGGACTGTGGGATGTTTCTGTGAGAGCCCATAACGGGTGTGCTGCTTTCAGGGGGAGTCCAGTTAAATTTCTTCCCCATGGCCAGTGCAGGGCTGTGTTTTGGATTTGTCATGAACAAAGGGTTGATAATCCCAGAGTCACAGAATATGCAGAATTGGAAGGGACCCCCAAGGATCATCCAGTCCAACCCTTAGCCCTGCACAGGACCATCCCCAAGGCTCACACCATGAGCCTGAGAGGATCATCCAAACCCTTCTTGAGCTCTGTCAGCCTTAGTGCTGTGCCCACTGCCCTGGGGAGCCTGTTCAGTGCTCAACCACCCTCTGGGGGAAAAACCTTTTCCCAAGATCCAGCCTAACCCTGCCCTGACACAACTCCAGACCATTCCCTCAGTCCTGTCCCTGGTCCCCCCAGAGCAGAGCTCAGGGCCTGTCCCTCCTCTGCCCTTCCCCAGGAAGTTGTGACTGCAGTGAGGTCTCCCCTCAGTCTCCTCTTCTCCAGATGAACACAACAACTGCCCGCAGTGTCCTCATACGGTTTCCACTCCAGGCCCTTCCTCATCCTTGTGTACTCTTTTGGACACTCTCCAATGGCTCAATCCCTCCCTTCCATTGTGTCCCCCCAAACTGCCCCAATCTTGCAGGTGAGGCCGCCCCAGGGCAGGGCAGAGCAGGACAATCCCCTCCCTGATGCCCCCAGCACAGGCTTGGCCCTCCTGGCTGCCAGGGCACTGCTGACTCAGGGACAACTGGCACCCACCAGCACCACCAGGGCCCTTTCCTGGCACTGCTTCCCAGCCTCTCATTCCCAGTGTGTCCATCTGGGTTTGCCCCATCCCAGGGCACAGTCCGACCCTTTCCTGTGTTGAACTTCCCATGGTTGGTGATTCCCAGCCCTTGGATCTGTCCAGGTCTCTCTGCAGGGCCTTCCTGCCTTTCAGGGGCTCAGCAGCTTCTCCCAGTTTTGGGTCACCTGCAAACTTGCTCAGTGTCCCTTCCAGTGCTGAGTCCAAGTCATTGATGGAGATGTTGGAGAGCACAGGGTCCAAGATGGAGCCCTGTGAAACCCCAGCAGTGACAGGTCACAGTCTGATGTCACCCTAGTCACTGTTACAGGGTCTCTTTGGTTCCATGAGCCCCACATGTCATAATAGCCCCTATGATTCCATGAGATTCCACAGTGTCCCTGGGTTCCTTTTGCTCCATGAGGCCCTGTAGTATCAAAATGCCCCCTTGATTCCATGAGGTTCTGTGGTGTCCAAGGGTTTCTTTGGCTCCATGGTGTCCGGCAATGTCATAATCCACCCTGGATTCCATGATATGCCACAGTGTCCCATGGTTCCTTCAGTTCCATGAGGCCCCAGAGTGTCAGAGGATCCCTTTGGTTGCATAACATAATGTCCTCATATCATAAGCCTCTTTGATTCCATGGGGTTCCACAGTGTCCCAGGGTTCCTTTGGTTCCCTGAGGTCCTGCAGTGTCAGAGTGGCCCCGAGGATTCCAAGAGTTTTCACAGTGTCACAGCATTCCTTGCCATTGAGCATCACAACTCAGCCTGGGTTCCATGAGTTTCCAGAGTGTCATAACAGACCCTTGATAACATGAGGATCTGCAGACCCCAGGGTGTCTTTGCTTCCATGGAGCATTCCAGTCTGTTCAATTGCACTTTCTCAAACTTGCAGTAAAATCTGCTTTTTGTGAATTGCTTTGACAAGGATTCTTTCAGCCGCTCAACCTCCCCATTCACAACACCCCAAGGCACGTGGTGCAGTGCCCATCACTGAAGGCTTCAGGAAGCACTTGGAGATGGTACTGGATGATGTCCTGTAGGCTCCCTGTCCCTCAGCAGGTTCTGCACATGATCCCTTGTATGGGATTGTACAAATCTCTGTGGGGTCAGGTGGGGTTGGTTGTCCTGGCTCTGTCCCAACACACCCCTCTCCCCCCACAGCTTCTTGTGCACACCCAGGAACTCTCTGGGAGGAAGAGTGAGAAGCAGAGCAGAGCTCGATGGTGTGCAGTTCCTGCTCCACAGGAACCAGAAGGGCTGCTCCAAAGGAAGAGAACCCTCTGCCAACCAGGCCCAGCACACCTGAACCAAGGGCCCCAAAAGGACCAAACAGTGGGCAGGAGGTCTGAGAGGTGATGAGCAGGGACACACTCCCTTCCCTCACTCCTGTGGGGAGGATCCTGGTCAGACCATGCAGGACATGCTGGCTGCCTTTGCCCCCGGTTCCCACTGGCCTGTGTGGATCTCTGCTGGATCATGGTTTACTCCCTGCCCCTCAGCACCACCATTTCCACAGCTCTCCTGCCCAGTCAGGCAGTCCCTGCCCCTTCAGGGTGTCTCTCTGTCCCAGGTGCCTTTCCTGGCCTTTGTCCTTCTCTCCCATGAAGTTGCTGACAGGATGCTCTTGGGGTCAGCCCGGGTTCTGCTGAGGGGCTTCCCTGAGCTCCAGTAATGGTGCTCCCAGTTCAGTGCCATCAACAACCAGGGCAGAGCTGCCTGCTCTGGACAATGGTACAGGTGTTCAAGTGCCCAGGTCCCAGGACAGTCCCTTGTCCTGCCTTACAACGCCCCAGGATGTCCCCATGCCCTGCAGGGAGGGTGAGAGCCCTTCCCCTCTGCTCTCTCAGCCTCATCACTCAGTTGGGCCTTTGCCCCTCTCTTGGTCTGCCCATCCAGGCTGGGATGGCCTCACTGGGCTGGAAGAGAATGGAGGGAAACCAGGCCAAGAGTTGAGCTGAAGTGGAGCTCAAACACATCTCCTGCCCTCCCCTGTGCACCAGGGCAGTTACTTCATCCTGGAGGCCACCAGGCTGGTGGGGCCTGATTTATCCTTGGACAGTCCCTGCTCCTGCTCTTCTCTTTCAGGTGCCAGACACGTCACCCCCTGGAGCCCTTCCCTGTCTCACTGCTCCCCAAAGGCACCTTGTGCAGCCTCTGCTTCCTGGGGCTGCACTTTGGCCCCTGTCACAGATGGTGCAACCTTGGTTTGTCTTCACTCCCAGCAGAGCTCTACCAATGCCAGGGCCTTTCAAAAGGGACATTCCAAAGAAGTCTCGCTCTTCCCCTGGAGCTTCAGCACCACTGTTCTGCCTGTTATCTGGGCTATTGAGTTTCCCCAATCTCTCATATCCTCACACCTGTCCTGACACACTGGCCATCTCAATGCTCATCTTCTCACACAGCCTGTCAAGACAAAGGCCCTTCCCAGTTTTCTCCTCTCCTTCCTCTTTCTCCATTCAGGTCCCTCTCACCTGTGCATGTGGGAAGGGAGGTGAAAGCTTGTTTGTCTTCAGGAGTCTGATTGTCTCCTTAGCAAGCTCCTGAATTGTGTTTCTATCAATGCTTTTGTATGGACCTGTGAAAAACCTTTCTGATAATGTTGTCCCTGATAGAAAGGTGACACCATCAGGGGCAGTTTGTACTGAGCATGTGCTTACAGGTGTTTGGATGTTTAGGGCAGTTGTTCATGCTTTACATTTCTTGTCTTTTCTTAGAAAGAGAAAAATTTTTCCTGGGCCTGTGTTCAAGCAGAGCTCCAAGGAGAGCAGGTGGGAGATGGTGCCGTGGGGCTGGGACATCCAACTGCAGAGCTCAAAGTCTACTGCAAGAAGGGGGATGTCAGTCGTAGATGGGCCATGTCAGAACTGGTGAGACTGGGGGGTGAGGAGTAAGGCTGATCATACAGGGTCAGCCTGGGTGTCCTGAGGAGACACTCAGCATCAAGATCACTTGGAGAACACCTCTATCACCTCTCTTCTGAATTTAAAAATATCCATCCTTGACTTAAAAAAAAAAAAAAAAAAAAAAAAAAAAGTACAAACTTTGAAGGCTCGTTTTGAAATTGCTACTAATCTCTTTTGCCACCTTATCTTTGTGTCAAAATCCTTTGCACCGTGAACCTCTTGAATCCCACAACTCTGTGTAAATCACTTCCTTTCATAGATAATTATATTTTTGTGACTTCCGCTTTAAAATCTTCCTCCTTAGCTAAACTACATAACAACTCCAATTAGTCGTTGAAGAATTGAAAACATGAAGATAATTAAAGGAAAGAAAATAATTTGTTTGTCTGTATTTTAATGAGCCCCACAGTGTGTTTAGAGACAAGTCCATCATCCTCAAATATAGAGAGAAGATTGAAGAAGCTGCTCAAGAAGTCAGAAGCCAAAGCCCAAGTCCCTTGAAGCATTGCTGGGCCCCACTGAGGGCAGGCACTGACAAAGCCTCCCCAGGGACTCCTTCGAGCAGATCCTTGCAGGCCAGGAGTGCAGGCAGACAAAGGCTCTGGGCAGTGTCACAGTGGTCCCCTGATTCCATGAGACAACATTCCTAATTTACTGTCCAGACTAGAGGGAAATCACAGGAAGGGCCATGGTTTGTCAGGACTTGCTTTATCTGAGTGAGCCCTGGGGGGCTTTTGGTGCTGAGTCCTTGAACCTCAGGTACTGAGGGGAGATTGTACAAACCTGTCCATAAGTGAAAGTCAGAAGGAAAACCCAAAGTATCTGGAAGCATTAATGGGTCCCCCTGTGTCACTACTGACAAAGTCTCTCCAGGAACTAATTAAAGCAGAGAGTTAGAGGCCATGACCACACAAACTTCTTAAAAACTCAAGGGAATAGGCAAAGTACCTTAACAAACTTGTGGTACCTTGAAGCTTTAACAAGCCCCACTGAGGGCCATTCCTGACAAAGGCTCTCAAGGGACTCCTTAGAGCAGATAATCGTAGGCCATGACTGAACAAACCTCTCAAGACTCGGTG
>NW_026086690.1:0-13484 GCF_022539395.1 Myiozetetes cayanensis | reverse complement strand
GGATGTGTCCCCAATATCCCCAAACACTCAGGTGAATCCCAGGGGTGTCCCCAATGTCCCCAATGTCCCCAATGTCCCCAAACACTCAGGTGAGTCCCAGAGGTGCCCCCAGGTGTGTCCCAGTTATGTCCCCAAGGGTGTCCCCAATGTCCCCAGGTGTGTCCCCAATGTCCCCAGGTGAGTCCCCAGGTGTGTCCCAGGGGTGTCCCCAATGTCCCCAAAGGCCCAGGTGTGTCCCCCAATGTCCCCAATGTCCCCAACATCCCCAGGTGTCCCCTCAATGTCCCCAAGGCCGTACCTGGCGCTCCCTGGGCGTGGTCCGGGCGTGGCCCCTCAGGCACTCGGTGGGCGTGGCCTGCTCCCTCAGTCGTTTGGTGGGCGTGGTCCGGGCGTGGCCCCTCAGGTGTTCGGTGGGCGTGGCCTGCTCCCTCTGACGCTTGCTGGGCGTGGTCCGGGCGTGGCCCCTCAGGTGTTTGGTGGGCGTGGCCCGGCCCTGGCGCTCAGTGGGCGTGTCCCAGTGCTGGGTGGGCGTGTCCTGGTGGGTGTGGTCCCTCAGGTGGGCGTGGTCCCTCAGGTGGGTGTGGTCCCTCAGATGGGCGTGGTCTCTCAGCTGGGCGTGGTCTCTCAGCTGGGCGTGGTCCCTCAGGCTTTCAGTGGGCGTGGCCTGGCCATCAGTGGGCGTGTCCAGGTGGGCGTGGTCCCTCAGGTGGGCGTGGTCCCTCGGGTGGGCGTGGTCACTCCAGCTCTCAGGGGGCGTGTCCATTGGCTCAGTGGGCGTGTCCCGGTGGGCGTGGTCTCCCGGGTGGGTGTGGTCCCCCAGGTGGGCGTGGTCTCTTGGGTGGGTGTGGTCCCCCAGGTGGGCGTGGTCCCTCAGGTGGGCGTGGTCCCCCAGGTGGGCGTGGTCTCTTGGGTGGGTGTGGTCCCCCAGGTGGGCGTGGTCCCTCAGGTGGGCGTGGCCCCCCAGGTGGGCGTGGTCTCTCAGGTGGGCGTGGTCCCCCAGGTGGGCGTGGTCCCCCAGGTGGGTGTGGTCTCTCAGGTGGGCGTGGTCTCTCAGGTGGGCGTGGTCTCTCAGGTGGGCGTGGTCTCTCAGGTGGGTGAGGGCGGCGGCCGCGTAGAGGGCGAAGCTCGGGGTCCCCGGGGGTCCCTGGGGGGTCCTGGGGAGTCTCCTGCCCCTCCCCAGCAGGGCCCCCAAAAGCAGGGCCAGGGCCCCTCCCCACCCCAGAGCAGCCCCCAGGCCGGGGACGAGGGGCTGGGGGAGGGGCAGAGAGAGGGGGAGGGGCAAAGACAGGGGGAGGGGCAAAGAGAGAGGGGAGGAGTAAAGAAAGGGGGAGGGGCAAAAAAGGGGAGGGGAGAAGTCAGTATCTGCCATCAAGGTGGGGGAGAGGAGGGCAAAGGGGGCATTTTAGGAGGGGTCTCCGAGGTTTGGGGGTCTCTGGGTGGTCCCAGATTTTGGGGTATTTTTGGGGTGGTTTGGGATATTTTGGGTTATTTTGGGTGGGGGTCTCACCCTGGCGAGGTGGGTCTGGGGAGGGGGTCTCTGGGGGGTTTGGGGTCTCTGGGTGGTCCCAGATTTTTGGGGTATTTTGGGGTGGTTTGGGGTGTTTGGGTTATTTTGGGTGGGGTCTCACCTGGCCAGGCGGGTTGGGGGTCTCTGGGGGTTTGGGGGTCTCTGGGTGGTCCCAAATTTTGGGGTATTTTGGGGTGGTTTTGGGGTATTTTAGGTTATTTTTGGGTGGGGGTCTCACCTGGCCAGGCGGGTCTGGGGGGTCTATTGGGGGTTTGGGGGTCTCTGGGTGGTCCCAAATTTTTGGGGTATTTTGGGGTGGTTTTGGGGTGTTTTGAGTTATTTTGGGTGGGGGTCTCACCTGGCCAGGCAGGTCTGGTGGGGAGTCTCTGGGGGGTTTGGGGGTCTCTGGGTAGTCCCAGATTTTTGGAGTATTTTGGGCTATTTCGGGTGGGTTTTGAGTATTTTGGGGTATTTGGGAGGGTCTCACACTGGCCAGAGGGCAGGGCAGCAGCACAAGCCAGGTGGGGTTGGGGGGGGTTTGGGGGTCTCTGGGTGGTCCCAGATTTTTGGGGTATTTTGGGTGGGTTTGGTGGGATTTTTGGGGTATTTTTGGGGGGGTTTGGGTTATTTTGGGTGGGGGTCTCACCTGGCCAGCAGGGGCAGGGCAGCAGCGCAGGCCAGGCGGGTCTGGGGGCTCCCACAGCGCAGCAGGTGGGTCAGGACCCCCACCCCGAACGGGGACGACGCCGACGCCCCCAAAGTCCTCAACAGGCTCTCACCTGGGGGGGGGAAAGGGGGAGGAAAAGGGGGGTCAGGGGGTCCCCAAGACCCCCAAACCACCCCCCCAAAATACTCAGGGAACCCTCAAGAGGGGGTAAAAAATGGGGGTCAGGGGGTCCCCAAAACCCCCAAAAACCCCCCCAAAACACTCAGGGAACCCTCAAAGAGGGGGTAAAAAATGGGGGGGTCAGGGGGTCCCCAAGACCCCCCAAAAACCCCCCCAAAATCCTCAGGGAACCCCCAAAGAGGGGGTAAAAAATAGGGGGGTCAGGGGGTCTCCAAGACCCCCAAAACAGCCCCCCAGGAAGCCCTGGAGACCCCAAAAAGCCCCCCAAGACCCCCCCAAAACTCACCCATCTTCCTCCTCTTCCTCCTTCTGGGTCGGGGGGTCCCAAAGAGCCCCCAAATCCCCCCAAACACCCCAAAATCCATCCAAAAACCCCAAAATCCTCATAAACAACCCCAAAACTCACCCATCTCCCTCCTCCTCCTCTTCTTGGGGTCTGGGGGTCCCTCTGGAGGCGTTTGGGGGTCCCCCAGCCCCATCCCCAGGTACAGCAGGGCCGGGATGTACCCCTTGACCAGCACCCCCAAATCCACCCCAAAACACCCCCAAATCCACCCAAAAACCCCAAAATCCTCATAAACAACCCCAAAACTCACCCATCTCTCTTTTCCTCCTCTTCTTTGGGTCTGGGGGTCCCTCTGGAGATGTTTGGGGGTCCCCCAGGCCCATCCCCAGGTACAGCAGGGCCCTTGACCAGCACCCCCAAATCCACCCCAAAAACCCCCCAAAAACCCCCAAATCCAAATCCCATAAAACCCCAAAACTCACCCATCTCTCTTTTCCTCCTCTTCTTTGGGTCTGGGGGTCCCTCTGAGGGCGTTTGGGGGTCCCCCAGCCCCATCCCCAGCTACAGCAGGACCCTTGACCAGCACCCCCAAATCCACCCCAAAAACCCCCCCAAAAACCCCCAAAAAAACCCCAAAATCCTCCCAAACAACCCCAAAACTCACCCATCTCCCTCCTCCTCCTCTTCTTTGGGTCTGGGGGTCCCTCTGAGGGCGTTTGGGGGCCCCAGCCCCATCCCCCAGGTACAGCAGGGCTGGGATGTCCCCTTGACCAGCACCCCCAAATCCACCCCAAACACCCCAAAATCCCCCCAAAAACCCCCAAAATCCTCATAAACAACCCCAAAACTCACCCATCTCTCTTCTCCTCCTCTTCTTTGGGTCTGGGGTCCCTCTGAAGGCGTTTGGGGTCCCCAGCCCCATCCCCAGGTACAGCAGGGCCCTTGACCAGCACCCCAAATCCACCCCAAAACACCCCAAAATCCACCCAAAAACCCCAAAACCCACCCAAAAAAACCCCAAACTCACCCATCTCCCTCCTCCTCCTCTTCTTTGGGTCTGGGGGTCCCTCTGAGGGCGTTTGGGGGTCCCCCAGCCCCATCCCCAGGTACAGCAGGGCCCTTGACCAGCACCCCCAAATCCACCCCAAAACACCCCAAAATCCACCCCAAAAAAAATCCAAAATCCTCATAAACAACCCCAAAACTCACCCATCTCCCTCCTCCTCCTCTTCTTTGGGTCTGGGGGTCCCTCTGGAGGTGTTTGGGGGTCCCCCAGCCCCATCCCCAGGTACAGCAGGGCTGGGATGTACCCCTTGACCAGCACCCCCAAATCCACCCCCAAACCCCCCAAAATCCATCCAAAAACCCCAAAATCCCCCCAAAAAACCCCAAAACTCACCCATCTCTCTTTTCCTCCTCTCCTTTGGGTCTGGGGGTCCCTCTGAAGGTGTTTGGGGGTCCCCCAGGCCCATCCCCAGGTACAGCAGGACCCTTGACCAGCACCCCCAAATCCACCCCAGAACACCCCCAAAAAACCCCCAAAACTCACCCAAACAACCCCAAAACTCACCCATCTCTCTTTTCCTCCTCTTCTTTGGGTCTGGGGGTCCCTCTGAGGGCATTTGGGGGTCCCCCAGCCCCATCCCCAGGTACAGCAGGGCCGGGATGTACCCCTTGACCAGCACCCCCAAAAAAGGGGGGTGGGCCAGGAGCCCCCTGAGCACCCTGAGGGCGCGGGGGTCGGGGCTGGGGACCCCCCCCAGGTACCCCAGGAGCGCCCCCACCACGGGGGAGGGAGGCGCGGAGGGCTCGGGGGGCTGCGCCAGCCGCTCCAGCAGCAGCAGGGCGGGGGCTTCGGGGCCTTCCTGGGGAGGGAGGACCCCAAAACCTCCGGGGCAGGGCCAGGACCCCCAGACCGGGGGAGGCGGCGGGGAGGGGGAGGGGCTGAGGGGAGGGGCAGGGGAGGGGGAGGGGAAAATGGGGGATTCGGAGGAGAGCCAGGACCTGTGGGGGGAGGAGAGAGAGAGAGAGAGGGGGTAGGAGGAGACCCCCAAAATGGGGAGAAACCCTCCTCAAAATGGGGAGAATCCCCTAAAATGGGGAGAAACCCCTCAAAATCCTCCCAAAATGGGGAGAAACCCCCAAAATGGGGAGAAACCCCTCAAGATCCCCGCCAAAATGGGGAGAAACCCCCAAATAGGAAGAAACCCCCCAAAACTGGGGAGAAACCCCCAAAATGGGGAGAAACCCCCAAAATGGGGGAAGCCCCCAAGGGAGGAAAATCCCACCCAAGGGGTAAGACCACCCTGAGGGTCCCAGACCCCTCCCCAAGGTCCCAAACCCCCAATCCCCCCTCCTCTCACCTGAGCCCCTCCAGCTCCCCTCTCCCACCACCCTGGGGTCCCAGACCCCTCCCCAATATCCCAAAGCCCCCAAATCCCTCCCCTCTCACCTGAGCCCCCTCCAGCTCCCCTCCCCACCACCCTGGGGGTCCCAAACCCCCTCCCCTCTCACCTGAGCCCTCCCAATGCCCAAACCCCCAAACCCCCTCCCTCTCACCTGAGCCCCTCCAGCTCCTCCCCCACCACCCTAGGGGTCCCAAACCCCAAATCCCCTCCCCACCCCCAAATCCCCCTCCCCACCCCCAAACCCCCTCCCCTTTCACCTGAGCCCCCTCCAGCTCTTCACTGCTGCCATGCTGGGGTCTCAGACCCCTCCCCAATATCCCCAGCCCCCAAATCCCCTCCCCACCCCCAAATCCCCCAATCCCCTCCCCACCCCCAAAGCCCCCTCCCCACTCACCTGAGGCCCCCTCAGCTCCCTCTCCCACCACCCTGGGGGTCCCAGACCCCTCCCCAATATCCCAAGCCCCCCAAATCCCCTCCCCACCCCCAAACACCCTTGAGCCCCCAAATCCCCTCCCACCCCCAAACACCCCTCCCCTCTCACCTGAGCCCCCTCCAGCTCCCCTCTCCCACCACCTGGGGGTCCCAGACCCCTCCCGATACCAAACCCCCAAATCCCCCTCCCACCCCCAAATCCCCTCCCACCCCCAAATCCCCTCCCTCTCACCTGGCCCCCTCAGCTCCTCACTGCTGCCATGCTGGGGGTCCCAGACCCCTCCCAATATCAGCCCCTCCCAAATCCCCTCCCCACCCCCAAATCCCCTCCCCACTCACCTGAGCCCCTCCCCAAGATCCCAAACCCTCCCAAAGCCCCCCAAACCCCTCCCACTCACCTGAGCCCCCTCCCAAGATCCCAAGCCCTCCCAAGTCCCCTCCCACCCCCAAATCCCCTCCTCTCACCTGAGCCCCTCCAGCTCCCCTCTCCCACCACCCTGGGGTCCCAGACCCCCAAATCCCCCTCCCCACTCCCAAACCCCCTCCTCTCACCTGAGCCCCCTCCAGCTCCCCTCTCCACCACCCTAAGGGTCCCAGACCCCCAAATCCCACCTCCCACTCCCAAACCCCTCCTCTCACCTGGCCCCCTCCAGCTCCTCTCCCACCACCCTGGAGGTCCCAGACCCCCAAATCCCCCTCCCCACCCCCAATATCCTCCTCTCACCTGGGCCCCCTCCAGCTCCTCCCCCCACCACCCTAGGGATCTGGACCCCTCCCCAATATCCGCAAACCCCTCAAATCCCTCCTCTCGTCTAGGCCCCTCCAGTTCCCTCCCCACCACCTGGGATCCCCAACATCCCAAACACCCCAGGGACCCTTCCCGAGGTCCCAAGCCCCCAAATCCCCCTCCCACCCCCAAATCCCTCCCTCTCACCAGGCCCCTCCCAGCTCCCTCGACCACCA
Source organism: Myiozetetes cayanensis (assembly GCF_022539395.1). Lineage (NCBI taxonomy): Eukaryota > Metazoa > Chordata > Aves > Passeriformes > Tyrannidae > Myiozetetes > Myiozetetes cayanensis. The sequence goes on along the minus strand of NW_026086690.1, from coordinate 7,041 downwards.
CCTGAGGTCCCAGACCCCAAGCCCCCCTCCTTTCACCTGAGGCCCCTCCAGCTCCCTTTCCCCACCACCCTGGGGTCCCAGACTCCTCCCCAAGATCCCAAGTCCTCCCAAATCCCTGAAGGCCCCCAAATCCCTCCCCACCCCCAAATCCCTCCCTCTCACCTGAGGCCCCCTTCCCAAGATCCCAAGCACCCCAAGCCCCCTCCTCTCACCTAGGCCCCTCCAGCTCCCTCTCCCACCACCCTGGGGTCCTCAGACCCCAAATCCCCTCCTCACTCCCAAACCCCCTCCCCTCTCACCAGAGCCCCTCCAGCTCCCTCTCCCACCACCCTGGGGTCCCAGACCCCCAAATCCCCCTCCCACCCCCAAACCCCCTCCTCTCACCTGAGCCCCTCCAGCTCCCCTCCCCACCACCCTGGGGGTCCCAAACCCCCCAAATCCCCTCCCCACTCCCCAAATCCCCTCCCCACCCCCCAAACCCCCTCCCTCTCACCTGAGCCCCTCCAGCTCCCGGCCGCTCCGTTGCTGCTCCCCTCCTCTCCTGGGCAGATCGAACGACGCAGCCTCTTCATCTTCCTCCTCCTCCTCCTCCTCCTCCTCCTGCTGCTCCCCCTCACCCCAGCCCCCCTCGCCCCCAGGCCCCCCATTCCCCCGAGCCCCCAGCGAGCAGGGGCACGGCCCCCATGGCGTCCATGGCCCTGAGGGCGGGGGGGTCGTAGGCGAAGGCCGCCAGGGCCAGCAGCAGGCGGGGTCTGCACGGGTGGGCTCGGGGGTCCCGGAGCAGCCCCAGCAGCAGCCGCAGCCCCCCCGAGCCCCTCACCCGTGCCCGGTTCACGGCCTCGCGGCACAGCAGGCACAGGGCACGCACCGCGGCGCGGACACGGGGGCTGCGGGGGTCCGGCAGGGAGCCGGGGGAGGGGGAGACCCCCATACAGGGACTCAGGATCATTGGGACCCCCACAGAGAGATTCGGGACCCCCAGAGAGAGATTCCGGGTCCGGCAAGGAGCCGGGGGAGACCCCTATACAGAGGATTCAGGGTCATCGGGACCCCACAGAGAGATCAGGACCCCAGAGAGAGATTCGGGGTCATTGGGACCCCCAGAGAGGGATTCGGGGTCATTGAGACCCCCACAGAGGGATTCGGGGTCATTGAAATCCCCTGTGAGACCCCCAGGGTCGGGGAGGGAGCCGGGGGTGGGGAGACCCCCAGAGAGGGAGTCGAGGTCATTGGGACCCCCATAGGTAGAGTCGGGACCCCCACAGAGGGATTTGGGACCCCCAGGATCCCCCCAGGGAGATTCGGGGTCATTGGGATCCCCACAGAGGGAGTCGGGACCCCCAGGACCCCCACAGAGGGATTCGGGACCCCCATAAAGAGATTCAGGGTCCGGCAGGGAGCTGGGGGCAGGGAGACCCCCACAGAGGGATTCAGAGTTATTGGGACCCCCACAGAGAGATTCGGGACCCCCAGAGAGAGATTCGGGGTCATTGGGACCCCCACAGAGGGATTCGGGGTCAGGGAGGGAGCCGGGGGCGGGGAGACCCCCATAGGGAGAGTCGGGACCCCCAGAGAGAGATTCAGGGTCATTGAAATCCCCTGTGAGACCCCCAGGGTCGGGGAGGGAGCCGGGCGCGGGGAGACCCCCACAGAGGGATTCGGGACCCCCACAGAGGGATTCGGGGTCATTGAGACCCCCACAGAGGGATTCGGGACCCCCAGGACCCCCATAGAGTGATTCGGGACCCCCATAGAGGAATTCGGGGTCATCGGGACGCCCACAGAGGGATTCGGGACCCCCAGGATCCCCACAGAGGGATTCGGGACCCCCAGGATCCCCACAGAGGGATTCAAGGTCATTGGGACCCCCAGGATCCCCACAGAGGGATTCGGGGTCAGGGAGGGACCTGGGGGTGGGGAGACCCCCACAGAGGGATTCGGGACCCCCGGGATCCCCACAGAGAGATTTGGGGTCACTGGGACCCCCATAGGGAGAGTCGGGACCCCCACAGAGGGATTTGGGACCCTCGGGATCCCCACAGAGGGATTCAAGGTCATTGGGACCCCCATAGGGAGAGTAGGGGCCCCCACAGAGGGATTTGGGACCCCCAGGACCCCCACAGAGGGATTCGGGGTCATGGTGAATCCCTGTGGGACCCCCAGGACCCCCCCAGAGAGATTCGGGACTCCTACAGACGGATTCGGGGTCAGGGAGGGACCCGAGGGATGGGAGACCCCCATGGGGAGAGCCAGGACCCCCACAGAGGGATTCGGGACCCCCACAGAGGGATTCGGGACCACCAGGATACCCATAGGGAGAGTCAGGACCCCCACAGAGGGTTTTGGGGTCTGGGAGGGAGCCGGGGGCGGGGAGACCCCCATGGGGACAGTTGGGACCCCCATAGAGGGATTCAGGACCCCCAGGACCCCCCCAGAAAGATTCGGGGTCATTGGGACCCCCATAGAGAGACTTGGGGTCACCAAGATCCCCTGTGGGACCCCCAGGGTTGGGGAGACCCCCGGGACCTCCCCAGAGAGATTTGGGGTCATTGAGATCTGTGGGACCCCCAGGGAGACCCCCAGGGTTGGGAGATCGTCAGGACCTCCCAGAGAGATTTGAGGGTCACTAGGATCCCTGTGGGACCCCCTGGGCTGGGGAGACCCCGGGGTTAGGGAGACCCCCTGCCAGCCCCCACAGCAGCACCCCACAACTCCTCTGAGACCCCAGGACCCCCTTTAGAGCCCCATCCCAGGACCCCAGAGCCCCCTGAGACCCCCAAAACCTCCCGGGAGACCCCGGGACCCTCTTTAGGACCCCCAGGACCCCCTCCTGAGACCCCCCCTACCCCAGGACCCCTTTTAACCCTTTCAGGACCCCTTTGAGCCCTCAGGACCCCTTTAACCCTTTCAGGACCCTCTTTGAGCCCCTCAGGACCCCTTTTAACCCTTTCTAAGACCCCTTTATGCCACTCAGGACCCCCTCCAAGCCCCCTGTGCCCCCAAAACCCCCATTAACTCCCCGGACTCCCTTTAGAACCCTCAGGGTCCAAAGGACCCTTTAACTCCCCATTCCCTTTAATCCTTCTGCCCCCTAATCCCTCTTTTCCCCTAAGCTCCTCCAGGACCCCCTTTAGACCCCTCAGGGTCCAAAGGACCCTTTTAACCCCCATTCTCCCCTTTCCCCCTCCTGTCATCCCTTTATCCCTCCTCTCCCCCTTTTACCCTTTCAGGACCCCCTTTAGGCCCCTCATTTTACCCTTAACCCTTTCAGGACCCCCTTTAGACCCCTCATTTTCCCCTTAACACCCTCCTGCCCCCTTTAACCTCCCAGGACCCCTTTAGACCCCTCATTTTCCCTTTAACCCTCTCACTGCCTCCTTTCCCCCTCATTTTCCCTTTCCCCCTCCTGCCCCCTTTAACCCTTTCAGGACCCCCTTTAGACCCCCATGACCCCCTTTAGACCCCTCATTTTCCTCCTTAACCCCCTCCTGTCCCCCTTTAACCCTTTCAGGACCCCTTTAGACCCTCATTTTCCCCTTTCCCCCTCCTGCCCCTTAACCTTCCAGGACCCCTCTCCCCCTCATTTTCCCCCTTAACCCCCACCTCTCCCCTTTAACCCTTTCAGGACCCCCTTTCCCCCTCATTTCCCCTACCCCCTCCTGCCCCTTTAACCCTTTCAGAACCCCTTTGGACCCTTCATTTACCCCTTTAGACCCCTCATTTTCCCCTTTAACCTTTTCAGGACCCCTTTCCCCCTCCTCTCCCCTTTACCTCCCAGGCCCCCTGTGGCCCCCCTCTCCCCCTGGTGGTCCCATGGCCCCCAGCACGCCCAGCACGAGCTCCACGGCCCCCTGGCCCCCAGGGTGGGCCGCAGGGACCCCTGGAGCAGAGGTTGGCCAGGGTGGCCAGGGCAGACCCGCGGGGTCCCACCTGGGTGCCCCCAGGGCCAGCAGGAACCCCAGGGCGGGCAGGGCCCCCTCAGGGGTCCCGGGGGTCCCGGTGAGGCGCGCAGGGCCCGGGCCAAGGCGGGGCGCAGGGGTGGGGAGGGGGCCAGGCCGGACAGACGCACGGACAGCGCCGAGATGGCCTCGGGAGGGGGTTCAGGGGGTCTGGGGGTTGGGGAGGGTCTGGGGGGTTTGGAGGTTCTTGAGGATTTGGGGGTGTCCTGAGGGGTTTGGGGGAGCAGAGATGGCCTCGGGGAGGGGGTTCTGAGGGGTCTGAGGGGTTGGGGGAGGGTCTGGGGGTTTGGGGGTTCTTGAGGGAGTTTGGGGGTTCAGGGACTCCTGGAGGGGTTTGGGGGTGTCCTGGAGGGGTTTGGGAGGGCTGAGATGGCCTCGGGGAGGGGTTGGGGGAGGGTCTGGGAGGTATTTGGGAGGGTCTGAGAGGGGTTTGGGAGAAGGGTCTGGAAGAGTTTGGGGGTTCCTGGAGGAGTTTGTGGAGGGGTTTAGGAGGTCTGGAGAGGAGGTCTGGAGGGCTGAGGGTTCTGGGGGTTTGGGGGGTCTTGAGGGGTTTGGGGAGCTTCTTGAGGGATTTGGGGGTTCCTGGAGGGGGTTTGGGGAGGGTCTGGGAGGGTTTGAGAGCAAGATGGCCTCGGGAGGGGTTTGGGGGTGCCTGGGGGTTGGGGAGGAGGTCTGGGTGGGTTTGGGGGTTCTTGAGGGGTTTGGAGGGTTCTTGAGGGGTTTGGGGAGGGTCTGGAGGAGTTTGGGGGTTCTTGAGAGGATTTGAGGAGGGTCTGGAGGGGTTTGGGGGGTTCTTGAGGGGTTTGAGAGAGGGCTCTGGAGGGGTTTGGGGGTTCTTGAGAGGGTTTGGGGAGGGTCTGGAGGAGTTTGGGGGTTCGAGGGGAGTCTGGAGGGTTTGGGAGGGTCTGGGGAGTTGGGGTTCAGGGGAGTCCTGGAGGGGTTTGGGGAGGGTCTGGAGGGTTTGGGGGTTCTTGAGGGGTTTGGGGGTTCTTGAGAGGATTTGGGGAGGGTCTGGGGGGTTTGGGGGTTCTGGAGGGTTTGGGGAGTTCTTGAGGAGGTTTGGGGGTTCCTGGAGAGGTTTGGGGGTTCTTGAGGGGTTTGGGGAGGTCTGGAGGGTTTGGGAGGTTCTTGAGGGGTTTGGGGGTTCTTGGAGGGGTTTGGGGAGGTTCTGGAGGGGTCTGGGGGGTTCTGGGGGGTTTGGGGGTTCTTGAGGTGGTTTGGGGGTTCCTGAGGTGGGGTTCTGGGAGCTGGGGGTTCTTGGGGTTTGGGAGGTTCTTGGAGGAGGTTTGGAGGGTCCTGGAGGCGTTTGGAGGGTTCCTGGAGAGAGTCTGGGGAGGTCTTGAGGGGTCTGGGGGGTTCTTGGAGGGGTTTGGGAGTTCTTGAGGGTCTGGGGTTTGGAGAGGGTCTGGAGAGGTTTGGGGGGGAGTTCTTGAGGAGGGTTTGCTGGAGAGGGTCTGGAGGGGTTTGGGGTGTTCTTGAGAGGTTTGGGGAGTTCTTGAGAGAGAGTTTGGGGGGTTCTTGAGGGGGTCTGGGGGTTCCTGGAGGGGTTTGGGGGTTCTGAGGAGGTTTGGAGGGTCTGAGGGGGGTTCTGGAGGGGTTTGGGGGATTCTTGAGGGGGCTTTGGGGAGTTCTTGAGGGTTTGGGGGTTCTGGAGGCGTTTGGGCGAGTCCTGGAGGAGTTTGGGGGATCTCTTGGAGGGGTCTGGGGGTTCTTGGAGGAGTCTGAGGGTTCTTGGAGGGGTTTAGGAAGTTCTTGGGGGGCTCTGGGGTTCTTGGGGGGTCTGGGGGTTTGAGGGGCTAGGGGGCCGAGCAGAGGATGCGGAGGGCGCGGCCAGCTCAGAAGGCACTGGGGGTCCCACAGGGCGAGACCACCGAGATCAGCAGGAACAGCTCCTGGAATGGGGGAAAAGGGGAAAAAGGGGGTCAGCCTCCTGAATTTGGGAGGAACAGGGCGTCCTAGAATGGGGGGAATAAAGGGGGTCAGGCTCCTGAATTGGGGGAAAAGGGGATCAGAATGGGGAGGAGGAAAAGAGGGGTTAGCTCCTGAATTTGGGGGGAAAAGGGGGGATCAGCTCCTGAATTTGGGGAAAAAGGGGAGAATGAAAGGAGGAGTCAGGTCCTGAATTTGGGGGAAAAGAGGGGTCAGAATGGGGGGAAAAAGGGGGTCAGGTCCTGAATTTGGAGAAAAAGAGGGGAAAAAGGGGAGGAAAAAGGGGGGAAAAGGGGGGAAAAGGGGGTCACCTCCTGAATTTGGAAGGAAAAGGAAGGGGTCAGCTCCTGAATTTGGGAGAAAAGGGGGTCAGAGTGGGGGGAGAAAAGGGGGTCAGGTCCTGGTTGGGGAAAAAGGGGGTCAGAATGGGAGGGGAATAAGGGGGTCAGGTCTTGAATTTGGGGGAAAAGGGGGTCAGCTGCCTAAATTTGGGGTTCAGACACTCACCGGCCTCAGGACATCCCAAATGCCCCCAAAACCCCCCTCTAGACCCCCAACCCCCAAATCCCCCAGAGCCCCTCACCGGCCTCCAGGACATCCCAAATCCCCCAAATCCCCTAGACCCCCAATTCCCCCAAATCCCCCAAATCCCTCACCGGCCTCCAGGACATCCCAAATCCCCCAAATCCCCCAAACCCCTCTAGACCCCAAATCCCCCAAAGCCCCCCAGATCCCCCAAATCCCCCAGACCCCCTCTAGACCCCCAAATCCCCCAGATCCCTCACCGGCCTCCAGGACATCCCAAATCCCCTAGACCCCCCAAATCCCCCAAAGCCCCCAAATGCCCTCACCGGCCTCCAGGACATCCCAAATCCCCCAAAGCCCCCAGATCCCTCACCGGCCTCCAGGACATCCCAAATCCCCAAGATCCCCTCTAGACCCCCAAATCCCCCAAATCCCCCAAATCCCTCACCGGCCTCCAGGACATCCCAAATCCCCCAAATCCCCCAAAGCCCTCCAAATCCCCCAAATCCCCCAAACCCCCTCTAGACCCCCAAGCCCCACAAATCCCCAAATCCCCTCACCGGCCTCCAGGACATCCCAAATCCCCCAGATCCCCTCTAGACCCCCCAAATCCTCTAGACCCCCTAAA
>NW_026086689.1:0-13449 GCF_022539395.1 Myiozetetes cayanensis | reverse complement strand
CCCATTATCCCGTATCCCATTATCCCATTATCCCATTATCCCAGTATCCCAGTCATCCCAGTATCCCGTTATCCCATTATCCCCACCTGACCCGTTCCGGGTGTGTCAGGGCCATGTTCCAGGCCACGGCCCCGCCCCAGTCGTGTCCCACCAGCACCACCCGCGCAATTCCCTGCGGGAAAGGCACTCAGGGACCTCCTGCTTCCTCCTTTTCCTCGGCTCTTTCCTCCTTTCCTGCCTTTTCCTGCTTTTCTTCATCTTCCTTTTTCCTTGCTTTCCTTCCCCTTTTCCTTGCTTTTTCCTCCTTCCCCCTTTTCCTTGTTTTCCTTCTCCTTTCCTCGTTTTCCTTCTCCTTTCCTCGTTTTCCTTCTCCTTTCCTCGTTTTCCTTCTCCTTTCCTCGTTTTCCTTCTCCTTTCCTTGTTTTCCTTCTCTTTCCCTTGTTTTCCTTCCCCTTTCCTTGTTTTCCTTCTCCTTTCCTTGTTTTCCTTCCCTTTCCTTGTTTTCCTTCCCCTTTCCTTGTTTTCCTTCTCCTTTCCTTGTTTTCCTTCTCCTTTCCTTGTTTTCCTTCTCCTTTCCTTGTTTTCCCTCCTTTCCTTCTTTTTTCCTCCTTTTCCCCCTTTCCTTGTTTTTTTTCCCCTTTTTCCTCCTTTTTCCTATTTTCCCCCCTTTCCCCCTTTCCTTGTTTTTCCCCCTTTCCTTGTTTTTTCCTCCTTTTCCCCCTTTCCTTGTTTTTTTACCTTCCTCTTCCCTCTTATTTCTCCTTTTCCCCCTTTTTTTCTCTCGGATCATCCTGGAATCCTTCCCTGGCCATCCCAGATCCCTTGGGATCATCCTGGAATCCTTCCCTGGCCATCCCAGATTCCTCAGGATCATCCTGGAATCCTTCCCTGACCATCCCAGCCCCTTGGGATCATCCTGGAATCCTTCCCTGACCATCCCAGACCCCTTGGGATCATCCTGGAATCCTTCCCTGGCCATCCCAGATTCCTCAGGATCATCCTAGAATCCTTCCCTGGCCATCCCAGCCCCCTCAGGATCATCCTGGAATCCCAGGATTGGCAGTTGGGGGGACACATCCCAAACTTCCCATCCCCATCCCGGGGATCTCCTCACCAGTTTATCCAGGAAAACCACCAGGTCCTGGGAAAAGGAGAGGAGAGGAGAGTGGGGGGGTCAGATCCCAGATGGGATCATCCCTCCCCATTCCCATTCCCATTCCCATTCCCATTCCCATTCCCAGCAGCTGCTCACCTTGCAGATCTGCTCCTGGGAATATTCCGGGATATCTGCGGGAGAGGCGGCGGCTCCAGCCCGGAATGGCCCAGGGATCGGGCCCATCCCGGGGGTGGGAAACATTCCCACCCTGGGGCACATTCCCACCCTCTGAGAGGCCTCACACCATTCGCCACCTCCGGGCGCATTCCCAGCCCATTCAGCCCCTTCAGCCCTCTCAGCCATTCCAGCCTGTTCCCAGTCCATCCCAGCACCATTCAGCCATTCCCAGCCCCATTCCCAGCCCATTCAGTCCTTCCCAGCCCCTTCCCAGCCCCTTCCCAGCCCATTCCCAGCCCCTTCCCAGCCCCATTCCCAGCCTGTTCCCAGTCCATTCCCAGCCCCATTCCCAGCCCCTTCCCAGCCCCATTCCCAGCCCCATTCCCAGTCCCTTCCCAGCCCCTTCCCAGCCCCATCCCAGCCCCTTCCCAGCCTGTTCCCAACCCATTCCCAGCCCCATTCCCATCCCGTTCCCAGCCCACCGGGAGGAGCGGTGGATTCCCCGTATCCCTTCATCTCCAGGGCGATCACCCGGAATCCGGCATCGGCCAGGGCCGGGATCTGGGAGGGAAAGAGCAGATTCCAAAGGGTGCCGAGGCCTGGGAAGAGCCTTGGGATCTCCCAGAGCTCTGGGAACAGCCCTGGGATCTCCCGGAGCTCTGGGAAGGGCCCCAGGATCTGCTGGAGCTCCAGGAACAGCCCCGGGATCTGCCAGAGTTCCGGGAATGGCCCCGGGATCTCCCAGAGCTCCAGGAAGGGTTCTGGGATCTCCTGGAGCTCTGGGAAGGGCCCCAGGATCTCCTGGAGCTCTGGGAACAGCCCCAGGATCTCCCGGAGCTCTGGGAAGGGCCCCAGGATCTCCTGGAGCTCTGGGAACAGCCCCAGGATCTCCCGGAGCTCCGGGAATGGCCCCAGGATCTCCTGGAGCTCCGGGAAGGGTCCTGGGATCTCTGAGATCTGGAAGGTCCTGGGATCTCCCAGAGCCCGGAACAGCCCCGAGATCTCCTGGAGCTCCAGGAACAGCCCCAGGATCTGCCAGAGCTCCGGGAAGGGTCCTGGGATCTCCTGGAGCTCTGGGAACAGCCCTGGGATCTCCTGGAGCTCTGGGAAGGGCCCCGGGATCTCTCTGAGCTCCAGGAAGGGTCCCAGGATCTCCTGGAGCTCCAGGAACACCCTCAGGATCTCCCAGAGCTCTGGGAAGCGCCCTGGAATCTCCTGGAGCTCCAGGAACAGCCCCGGGATCTCCTGGAGCTCTGGGAACAGCCCCGGGATTCCTGGAGCTCCGGGAAGGGTCCTGGGATCTCCTGGAGATCTGGGAAGGGTCCTGGGATCTCCCAGAGCTCCGGGAACAGCCCTGGGATCTCCTGGAGCTCCGGGAACAGCCCCAGGATCTCCTGGAGCTCCGGGAAGGGCCCCAGGATCTCCTGGAGCTCCAGAAACACTCTCAGGATCTGCCAGAGCTCCGGGAACAGTCCTGGGATCTCCAGGAGCTCCAGGAACACCCTCGGGATCTCCCAGAGCTCCGGGAAGGGCCCCAGGATCTCCTGGAGCTCCGGGAACAGCCCCGGGATCTCCCAGAGCTCCGGGAAGGGCCCTGGGATGTGCCAGAGCTCACCTGGAAGCGCCAGGATCTCCAGGATTCCGGGAATCCGTGGCACAGCAGCACGGGGGGGCCCTGGCCCAGCTCCACGAAGTGCAGCTGCACCCCGGGCTGCCCACGGGAACAACGGGAATGGGAATGAACGCCGGGAATTCTGCACCACACCGGAATTCCAGCCAGAAATTCCCGAGCCCACGCCTCCTCCAGACAGGAATTCCCCAGCCCTCCTCCCCTTTGAACCCACCACCCTCTCCAGCCTGGAATTCCAGAGCCCACCAACTCCCTTTTATCCCAACATTCCAGGGTCTGCCACTCCCTTTTATCCCAACATTCCAGGGTCTGCCATTCCCTTCCATCCCGGCATTCCAGGGTCCACCACTCCCTTTTATCCCAACATTCCAGGGTCTGCCATTCCCTTCTATCCTGGCATTCCAGGGTCCACCACTCCCTTTTATCCCAACATTCCAGGGTCTGCCACTCCCTTTTATCCCAACATTCCAGGGTCTGCCATTCCCTTCCATCCCGGCATTCCAGAGCCCACCACTGCTCCAGCCCAGAATTCCAGAGCCCACCCCCCACTCCAGCCCAGAATTCCAGAGCAGCTGGGATGGCTGGAGCAGCTCCACATCCCAATCCCAGAGCCTGCCACATTCCCATCCCGGGCTGGCACATCCCGTGGGTCCCACACATTCCCACACATCCCAATCCCACACAATCCCAGCACATCCAGCCCATTCCCAGCACATCCAGCACATCCCAATCCCACCCATTCCCAGCACATCCCTTGGATCCCACCCATTCCCATCCCAATCCCAATCCCACCCATTCCCAGCACATCCCAATCCCAGACATTCCCAGCCCATCCCTTGGATCCCACCCATTCCCATCCCAATCCCAATCCCAGCCATTCCCATCCCAATCCCAATCCCACCCATTCCCAGCACATCCCTTGGATCCCACCCATTCCCATCCCAATCCCAATCCCACCCATTCCCAACCCATCCCTTGGATCCTACCCATTCCCAGCCCATCCCAATCCCACACACTCCCATCCCAATCCCAATCCCACCCATTCCCAGGACACCCAGCCCATCCTAATCGCAGCCATTCCCAGTCCATCCCAATCCCACCCATTCCCAGCCCATCCCAATCCCACCCATTCCCAGCCCATCCCTTGGATCCCACCCATTCCCATCCTAATCCCAATCCCAATCCCACCCATTCCCAGCCCATCCCTGATCCCACCCATTCCCAGCCCAATCCCAATCCCACCCATTCCCAGCCCATCCCAATCCCACCCATTCCCAGGACATCCCAATCCCACCCATTTCCAGCCCATCCTAATCCCACCCATTCCCATCCTAATCCCAATCCCACCCATTCCCATCCCAATCCCAATCCCACCCATTCCCAGCCCATCCCTCGGATCCCACCCATTCCCAGCCCATCCCAATCCCACCCATTCCCAGTCCATCCCTAATCCCACCCATTCCCATCCCAATCCCAATCCCAGCCATTCCCATCCCAATCCCACCCATTCCCAGCACATCCCAACCCCACCCATTCCCATCCCAATCCCAATCCCACCCATTCCCAGCCCATCCCTTGGATCCCACCCATTCCCAGCCCATCCCAATCCCACACATTCCCAGCACATCCCTTGGATCCCACCCATTCCCATCCCAATCCCAATCCCACCCATTCCCAGCACATCCCAATCCCACCCATTCCCAGCCCATCCCTCAGATCCCACCCACTTCCCATCCCAATCCCAATCCCACCCATTCCCAGCACATCCCTTGGATCCCACCCATTCCCAGGACATCCCAATCCCACCCATTCCCATCCCTTGGATCCCACCCATTCCCAGGACATCCCAATCCCACCCATTCCCATCCCTTGGATCCCACCCATTCCCAGCCCATCCCAATCCCACCCATTCCCAGCCCAATCCCAATCCCACCCATTCCCAGCCCATCCCTTGGATCCCACCCATTCCCAGCACATCCCAATCCCACCCATTCCCAGCCCATCCCTTGGATCCCACCCATTCCCAGCACATCCCAATCCCACCCATTCCCATCCCAATCCCAATCCTCAATCCCACCCATTCCCAGCCCATCCCTTGATCCCACCCATTCCCAGCCCATCCCAATCCCACCCATTCCCAGCCCATCCCAATCCCCCCATTCCCAGCCCATCCCAGTCCCACCCATTCCCACCACATCCCAATCCCACACACTCCCATCCCAATCCCAATCCCAGCCATTCCCAGCACATCCTTGGATCCCACCCATTCCCAGCACATCCCAATCCCCATTCCCAGCCCAATCCCAATCCCACACATTCCCATCCCATCCCAATCCCACCCATTCCCATCCCATCCCAATCCCACCCATTCCCATCCCAATCCCAATCCCACCCATTCCCAGCCCATCCCTTGGATCCCACCCATTCCCAGCCCATCCCAATCCCAGCCATTCCCAGCCCATCCTTGGATCCCCCATTCCCATCCCAATCCCAATCCCACACACTCCCATCCCAATCCCAATCCCACCCATTCCCATCCCAATCCCAATCCCAGCCATTCCCAGCACATCCCAATCCCACCCATTCCCAGCCCATCCCTTGGATCCCACCCATTCCCATCCCAATCCCAATCCCACCCATTCCCAGCACATCCCTTGGATCCCACCCATTCCATCCCAATCCCAATCCCACACACTCCCATCCCAATCCAAATCCCTCCCATTCCCAGGACACCCAGCCCATCCCAATCCTCCCATTCCCAGCCCATCCCAATCCCACCCATTCCCAGCACATCCCAATCCCACCCATTTCCAGCCCATCCTAATCCCACCCATTCCCATCCTAATCCAATCCCACCCATTCCCATCCCAATCCCAATCCCACCCATTCCCAGCCCATCCTCGGATCCCACCCATTCCCAGCCCATCCCAATCCCACCCATTCCCAGTCCATCCCAATCCCACCCATTCCCATCCCAATCCCAATCCCAGCCATTCCCATCCCAATCCCACCCATTCCCAGCATCCCAACCCCACCCATTCCCATCCCAATCCCAATCCACCCATTCCCAGCCCATCCCTTGGATCCCACCCATTCCCAGCCCACCCCAATCCCAGACATTCCCAGCACATCCCTTGGATCCCACCCATTCCCATCCCAATCCCAATCCCACCCATTCCCAGCACATCCCAATCCCACCCATTCCCAGCCCATCCCTTGGATCCCACCCATTCCCATCCCAATCCCAATCCCACCCATTCCCAGCCCATCCCTTGGATCCCACCCATTCCCAGACATTCCCAATCCCACCCATTCCCAGCCCATCCCTTGGATCCACCCATTCCCAGCACATCCCAATCCCACCCATTCCCAGCCCATCCCTTGGATCCCACCCATTCCCAGCACATCCCAATCCCACCCATTCCCAGCCCATCCCTTGGATCCCACCCATTCCCAGCCCATCCCAATCCCACCCATTCCCAGCCCATCCCTTGGATCCCACCCATTCCCATCCCAATCCCAATCCCACCCATTCCCAGCCCATCCCAATCCCCCATTCCCAGCCCATCCCAATCCCACCATTCCCAGCACATCCTGATCCCACCCATTCCCAGCCCAATCCCAATCCCACCCATTCCCAGCCCAATCCCAATCCCACCCATTCCCAGCCCATCCCAATCCCACCCATTCCCAGCACATCCCTTGGATCCCACCCATTCCCAGGACATCCCAATCCCACCCATTCCCATCCTTGGATCCCACCCATTCCCAGCCCATCCCAATCCCACCCATTCCCAGCCCAATCCCAATCCCACCCATTCCCAGCCCATCCCTTGGATCCCACCCATTCCCAGCCCATCCCAATCCCACCCATTCCCAGCCCATCCCTTGGATCCCACCCATTCCCAGCACATCCCAATCCCACCCATTCCCAGCCCATCCCTTGGATCCCACCCATTCCCAGCACATCCCAATCCCACCCATTCCCATCCCAATCCCAATCTCAATCCCACCCATTCCCAGCCCATCCCTTGGATCCCACCCATTCCCAGCCCATCCCAATCCCACCCATTCCCAGCCCATCCCAATCCCACCCATTCCCAGCCCATCCCAGTCCCACCCATTCCCACCACATCCCAATCCCACACACTCCCATCCCAATCCCAATCCCAGCCATTCCCAGCACATCCCTTGGATCCCACCCATTCCCAGCACATCCCAATCCCCCATTCCCAGCCCAATCCCAATCCCACACATTCCCATCCCATCCCAATCCCACCCATTCCCAGCCCATCCCAATCCCACCCATTCCCATCCCAATCCCAATCCCACCCATTCCCAGCCCATCCCTTGGATCCCACCCATTCCCAGCCCATCCCAATCCCAGCCATTCCCAGCCCATCCCTTGGATCCCCCCATTCCCATCCCAATCCCAATCCCACACTCCCATCCCAATCCCAATCCCACCCATTCCCATCCCAATCCCAATCCCAGCCATTCCCAGCACATCCCAATCCCACCCATTCCCAGCCCATCCCTTGGATCCCCCATTCCCATCCCAATCCCAATCCCACACACTCCCATCCCAATCCTAATCCCACCCATTCCCATCCCAATCCCAATCCCAGCCATTCCCAGCACATCCCAATCCCACCCATTCCCAGCCCATCCCTTGGATCCCACCCATTCCCATCCCAATCCCAATCCCACCCATTCCCAGCACATCCCTTGGATCCCACCCATTCCCATCCCAATCCCAATCCCACACACTCCCATCCCAATCCAAATCCCTCCCATTCCCAGGACACCCAGCCCATCCCAATCCCCCCCATTCCCAGCCCATCCCAATCCCACCCATTCCCAGCCCATCCCAATCCCCCCATTCCCAGCCCATCCCTTGGATCCCACCCATTCCCAGCCCATCCCAATCCCACCCATTCCCAGCACATCCCAATCCCACACACTCCCATCCCAATCCCAATCCCACCCATTCCCAGCACATCCCTTGGATCCCACCCATTCCCAGTCCATCCCAATCCCACCCATTCCCAGCCCATCCCAATCCCAATTCCAGCCATTCCCAACCCATCCCAATCCCAATCCCAGCCATTCCCAGCCCATCCCTTGGATCCCCCCCATTCCCAGGAGCTCCATCCCGTCCCAATCCCGGGATTCCCGTACCCGGATCCGGACGTATCCGTGGGCGACGCCGGACGGATCACACGGAGTCGGGATCGGCTCCTCCCGGCTCAGGAGCTGTGGGATGGGCAGCAGGGATTGGGATGGGCTCCTGAAAATCCCGGGATTTCCGGGACATCCCATGGGAACCAAAACTCCGGAGCCCGAGCCCGTCCATCCCTGCCCTCCAGGGATCAGGGAATGCCAGGAATGGTCAGGACTCATCCCATTCCAAGGGCTCATCCCATTCCATGGGCAGGAATTCCTCCCACTGGAATATCCAAGGATCCCAGAATCATGGAATGCCAGGAACTGGGGGGCAGGACTCATCCCATTCCAAGGGTTCATCCCATTCCTATCCAGGGATCCCAGAATCATGGAATGCCAGGACTTGGCTTGGGAGTGACCTTGAAGCTCATCCCATTCCATGGGCAGGGACACATCCCACTGGGATATCCAGGGATCCCAGGAATCCCAGGGGATGGGGGGAATCCACACCTGGAGACCCCAGAACCGCTGGAGCTCCCTCAGGAATCCCAAGAATCCCATCTGGATCCCTGTGACCCTCTCCAGCTTCCTCAGGAATCCCAGGAATCCCAAAAGATAGGGGGGAATCCCCACCTGGACACCCCAAAGCTGTTCCAGCTCACTCAGGAATCCCAGGAACCTCAGGGGATAGGAGGGAATTCCCCACCAGGACCCTGGAGAACCTCTGGAGCTCCCTCAGGAATCCCAGGGGATGGGAAGGAATCCCCACCTGGACCCAAAGAGCTGCTCCAGCTCCCTCAGGAATCCCGGAAATCCCAGGGGATGGGGGGAATCCCCACCAGGACACCTCCAGCTCCCTCAAGAATCCCAGAAATCCCCACCTGGACCCCGGAGAGCCTCTGGAGCTCCCTCAGGAATCCCAGGGGATGGGAAGGAATCCCCACCTGGACCCAAAGAGCTGCTCCAGCTCCCTCAGGAATCCCAGGAATCCCACCTGGACCCCTGAAAGCTGCTCGAGCTCCCTCAGGAATCCCAGGAATCACCAGGACCCCCCAGAGCCGCTCCAGCTCCCTCAGGAATCCCAGGAATCATCTGGACAGCCCAGAGCTGTTCCAGCTCCCTCAGGAATCCCGGAAATCCCTCTGGACCCCCCCCGAGCCGCTCGAGCTCCCTGAGGAATCCCAGGAATCCCACCAGGACAGCCCAGAGCCGCTCGAGCTCCCTCAGGAATCCCAGAAATCCCAGGAACCCCCACCTGGACCCCGGAGAACTAATGGAGTTCCCTCAGGAATCCCAGGAATCATCTGGACACCCCAGAGCTGCTCCAGCTCCCTCAGGAATCCCGGAAATCCCAGGAACCCCACCAGGACCCCGGAGAGCCGCTCGAGCTCCGTCAGGAATTCCCCCCTGGCTGCTCCCCTGGAAGTGCCGGCGGGCGCTGGGGGTGTCCGTGTCCCGCAGCCCATTCCCAGCTCCCGGCTCTCCTCCGGCACATCCACCAGGATGGCCTGGGATGATCCCAGGAATCAGCCCGGGAATATCCCAAGGGGTGGGGTGGTTTTTTTTTTTTTGGGAATTCTGGTGGTGGGCACCTGGTGGGGCCGGGCCCGCGGGGCGTGGGAATAAATCCCTGGCTCCGGTTGGTGCTTCCCGAGCCGGCAGAATTCCAGCCCCGCCGGGAATTCCCGACGGAGCCGCCCCGCGCCGTCCTCCGGCCGCGGGCTGGCCAGGATGCGGGTCCGGAATCCTGGGAAAAACCGCGCCCTTCCCGTTGGAATTCCCCCTCCCCGCCCTCCCGGCCCTCCCATCCCTTCTCCCGCACGGGGTTTTTTTAGGGATTTGGTCGTTTTTTAGGGATTTTGTCGGGTTTTTTAGGGATTTTGTCGGGTTTTTTAGGGATTTTGTCGGGTTTTTTAGGGATTTTGTCGGGGTTTTTTTAGGGATTTTGTCGTTTTTTTTAGGTATTTTGTCGGGGTTTTTTAGGGATTTTGTCGGTTTTTAGGGATTTGGCATCCTGGAATTTGGGATTCCGAGGGTCCCTCGGGAGTGGGTGGGCACAGGGGTTGGGAATTCCAGGTTGGAGGATCCTGAGGGAAGGGGGGATGGGAGATGGAGATTGGGAATGCCGAAGGTGGGGGGCATCAGGGGGATCAACTGGGAATCTGTGCTGGGATTGGCCAGGATTCCAGGGTGGGAATGACCAGGATTCCAGGGTGGGAATGACCAGGATTCCAGAGTGGGAATGGCCGGGATTTCAGGGTGGGAATGGCTGGGATTCCAGAGTGGGAATGGCCGGGATTCCAGGGTGGGAATGGCCAGGATTCCAGGGTGGGAATGGCCAGGATTCCAGGATGGGAATGGTCAGGATTCCAGGGTGGGAATGGCCAGGATTCCAGGGTGGGAATGGCCGGGATTCCAGGGTGGGGATGGTCCAGGATTCCAGGGTGGGAATAGCCAGGATTCCAGGGTGGGAACGGCCAGGATTCCAGGATGGGAATGGCCAGGATTCCAGGATGGGAAATGGTCAGGATTCCAGGGTGGAATGGCCAGATTCCAGGGTGGAGATGGCCGGGATTCCAGGGTGGGAATGGCCGGGATTCCAGGGTGGGAATGGCCAGGATTCCAGGGTGGGAATGGCCGGGATTCCAGGGCAGGGATGGTCAGGATTCCATGGTGGGAATAGCCAGGAACCCGAGGGGGATCAACTGGAAATCTGTGCTGGGATTGAGAAGGATTCCAGGGTGGGAATGACCAGGATTCCAGGGTGGGAATGACCAGGATTCCATGGGGGTAATGACCAGGATTCCAGGGTGGGAATGGTCAGGATTCCAGGATGGGAATGGTCAGGATTCCAGCGTGGGAATGGCCGGGATTCCAGGGTGGAAATGGTTGGGATCCCAGGGTGGGAATGGCCGGGATTCCAGGGTGGGAATGGCCGGGATTCCAGGGTGGGAATGGCCAGGATTCCAGGGTGGGAATGGTCAAGATTCCAGGGTGGGAATGGCCGGGATTCCAGGATGGGAATGGTCAGGATTCCAGGGTGGGAATGGTCAGGATTCCAGAATGGGAATGGTCAAGATTCCAGGGTGGGAATGGCCGGGATTCCAGGATGGGAATGGTCAGGATTCCAGGGTGGGAATAGCCAGGATTCCAGGGTGGGAATGGCCAGGATTCCAGGGTGGGAATGGCCGGGATTCCAGCGTGGGAATGGTTGGGATTCCAGGGTGGGAATGGCCGGGATTCCAGGGTGGGAATGGCCGGGATTCCAGGGTGGGAATGGCCAGGATTCCAGGGTGGGAATGGCCAGGATTCCATGGGGGTAATGACCAGGATTCCAGGGTGGGAATGACCAGGATTCCAGGGTGGAAATGACCAGGATTCCATGGGGGTAATGACCAGGATTCCAGGGTGGGAATGGTCAGGATTCCAGGGTGGGAATGGTCAGGATTCCAGGGTGGGAATAGCCAGGAACCCGAGGGGGATCAACTGGGAATCTGTGCTGGGATTGGGCGGGATTCCAGGGTGGGAATGGCCAGGATTCCATCCCCTCCCGCCCCTCATCCCCTCCCCTCCTATCCCTCATTCCCTCCCTTCCTGGTCCTCATTCCTTGCCCTCCCGCCCCTCATTCCCGACCCCTCCCATCCCCTCCCGCATTCCTTCGATCCCTCCTTCGCGCCCTCATTCCCACCTCTCCCACCCCTCATTCCCGACCCCCTCCCATCCCCTCCCCGCATTCCCGATCCTCCCTTCCCGCCCTCATCCCCTCCCTCCCCGCATTCCCGATCCTCCCCTCCGCCCCTCATTCCCACCCCTCCCACCCCTCATTCCCCGACCCCTCCCACCCCCTCCTCATTCCCGATCCCTCCCCTCACCCCCTCATTCCCGATCCCTCCCTTCCCAGCCCCACCGCTGTCCCTCAGCGCCGCCGCCGCCCTCGGGAAGCTCTCCCGGCTCCTTTCCTGCTCCACCAGCGCCTGGAACGCTCTTCCCACGGAGAAGGAGGCGGGAAGGGCCATTCCCGAGGATGAGGCCTCTCTCCTGCAGCCCTCGTCCACCTCCGAGCACAGCTGCGGAGGGAACGGATCACAGTCCCTCGGGAAAAGCCCTCGGGATGATCCTGGGGGTCCCAGGATTCCCAGGGGGTCATTCCTTGGAAAAGCCCTCGGGATGCTCGGGGGTCCGGGATTCCCAGGGGGGGTCATTCCCATTGGAAAAGCCCATCCCGGGGTGTCCTGGGATCCCCAGGGGGGTAATTCCTGCCCATCCCGGTGATCCCTAGGGGTCATTCCCATTGGAAAAGCCCCGTGATCCCCAGGGGGTCATTCCCCATCCCGGTGATCCCTGGGGGTCATTCCCATTGGAAAAGCCCCTGGGATGCTCCCGGGATCCCGAGGGGGGAGATTCCTGCCCATCCTGGTGATCCCCGGGGGGTCATTCCCATTGGAAAAGCCCTCGGGATGATCCCGGGATCCCCAGGGGGGTCATTCCCCATCCCGGTGATCCCCAGGGGTCATTCCCCTTGGAAAAGCCCTCGGGATGCTCCCGGGATCCCCAGAGAGGAATTCCTGCCCATCCCGGTGATCCCAGGGGGTCATTCCCATTGGAAAAGCCCTCGGGATGCTCCCAGGGTGTCCCGGGATCCCCAGGGGGGGTCATTCCCATTGGAAAAGCCCTCGGGATGCTCCCGGGTTGTCCCGGGATTCCCAGGGGCTCATTCCCATTGGAAAAGCCCTCGGGATGATCTCGGGATCCCGAGGTGGGGGGATTCCCCATCCTGGTGATCCCAGGGGGGTCATTCCCCTTGGAAAAGCCCTCGGGATGATCCTGGGATCCCCAGGGGGGGTCATTCCCCATTCCGGTGATCCCTGGGGGTCATTCCCATTGGAAAAGCCCTCGGGATGCTCCCATGGGGATCATTCCCCATCCCGGTGATCCCTGGGGGTCATTCCCATGGGAAAAGCCCTCGGGATGCTCCCGGGGGGTCCCGGGATCCCCAGGGGGGTCATTCCCCTTGGAAAAGCCCTCGGGATGCTCCCATGGGGATCATTCCCCATCCCGGTGATCCCCAGGGGGCTCATTCCCAATGGAAAAGCCCTCGGGATGCTCCCAGGGTGTCCCGGGATCCCCAGGGGGGGTCATTCCCCATCCCGGTGATCCCAGGGGGTCATTCCCATTGGAAAAGCCCATCCCGGGATGATCCTGGGATCCCCAGGGGGGGGTCATTCCCCATCCCGGTGATCCCCAGGGGGTCATTCCCATTGGAAAAGCCCCGGGATTCCCAGGGGGGTCATTCCCCTTCCCAGTGATCCCAGGGCTCATTCTCCTTGGAGAAGCCCTCGGGAGGCTCCTGGGTAGATCATTCCCCCATCCCAGTGATCC
>NW_026086688.1:0-13338 GCF_022539395.1 Myiozetetes cayanensis | reverse complement strand
CTATTCACCTACCAATTCTCCTAATTATTTTTGAACCTTTGGGCCAAATTCAACCATGTGTGACACAAGGACAGAGATTCTAACTATCTCCAAGTATGGTTAAACAAGCTACCAAAAAGAAAACAGTGGCTGGGTACATAAAGGGAAAGATTCAAACCCATGCCCTCAGTGAGACAAAGGAAGTAATATGAGTTGTATAGTTAAGGGCATAAGTGGGCCAGCTGGCCAGTCAGCACCCAGGTTGGAGCTAAGCATGCCTCCTCCTCAACAACTCACCAACACAGAAAAGGAATGATGATGCTGTAGAAAGCAGAGGGAAAATGGAGAGAATAAAACTGTGCTTGCACTGAATGAATCACTTCGATATGTACAGAGAGACTCAGTTTGTTTGGTAACAGCAGCTACTGTGCATGTGAAGTTACCATCTCAGCTATACCAGATTAATCAGATCCCTGCAAGAAACAGAACACAGATGAAACCGTGTAGGTTGACAAGATGTCAATACACAAAACTGATAACTTCTCAGCATCTTCTGAATGCATAAAATGGTCACGTGCTCAGTAGCTGCTCATATTATTAAGATCTCTGTAGATATATATAAGGACTGTTTCCATGGATATTTAATTAATCCAGAGATTTTTTCTCCTATTGCAGTCATCATAACAAATACTAAATTTGCAAAGAATAACTTCATTAGCTTCTTTTCACTCTTTTTAAGAACTATAACACAGGAAAACAATTTATTTCAAAAGTAAAATCCAGCAACTGTTACTTCATTCCTCTCAGAACAGCAAATGTGTTTAACTTCAATATGAAAGTGCTACTTTGTCAATAAGCAGAAGAGTCACTGTCTGTTAAAGTGTGAAGAAAGTCACGCTGACTTACAACTTTAAAAGAAAATTGAAAGCCTCATCATTTTATCGAGGCAGTTAAGGGCTAAGCAAGAATGTTTCTTCTGAAAATTGTTATCACAGCTCTTTTGTCTAACAAGCCCAAAACCCATACTCAAAGTAGAGCTGAAACCACATCACGTGATTTGCAAACAGGCCTACGGGCGGGATTCTATTCATCATCATTTGCAAAAGGACTTTCTTCTAATAATAGAAGTAACCACATTAAAAGTACTTTACATCAATGCATCTTAAAAAATACTTCAAAGCAAATCTCATCAACCCTCAAGTACAGGTAAAAACAACCCAGAAGTTAAGGGAAGCTGGAGGGGTGTTGATGACACAGAAAAGTCTGAGAACATTCACTGCTCCCAGTAACACGCCGGGCTGATTTTTACCTCAGAAGTTATACTGTATGTTTGGATAAACACTTTTCCAGGGAATACTTGGCGGAGCAGTTGATAAACCATTCAGATAGAACTGGATAGGCTCAAAAGTTGGGTCACGAGAAATCTCATTAAATTCAACAAAAAGAAATGCAAAATCCTCCATCTGGGTAGGAATAACCCCATGCACCAGTACAGGCTGGAAAGCAGGTCTGCAGAGAAGGACATGGGGGTACTGAAGAACAAGAAATTCACCGTGACACAGCAATCCACCTTCATGGCAAAGGTCAACAGCATCCTGGGCTGCATTAGGAAAAGCATCACCAGCATGCCAAAGGAGGTAATGCCTGCTCTGTACTCTGCACTGGAAAGGTCACAACTGCAGTACCATGCCCATTTCTGAGCTACCCAGTACAAGAAATGGACTGACTGGAGTGAGTCCAACACAAGCTCACAGGGACTGCAGGATCTTCTGTATGAGGAGAGTTAGAGACCTGTGACTGTTCATCCTGCAGAAGGCTCAGGAGGACCTTACGAATGTGTATAGATACTTGAGACGAGGGATGAAGGCAAGCCAGCCAGACTGTTCTCACTAGTACCCACTGACAGGACAAAAGGCAATAAAAAAACCTGAAACACAAAATATTCCACCTGAGCACAAAACCCTACTTTTTCTTTTGTTTATGATGAGGGTGGTCAAATGCTGGAACAGGCCACCCAGAGGAATTGTGGTGTCTCCATCTGCGAGAGATATTCAAAAACCCTACTGGACACAATACTAGACAACCTGCATAAAAATAATGTTTTATGCAAGTGAAATATTTAGATTGGAAATCTACCTTAAATAGCTAATTATTTGTGGGTTTTTTTCATCTGTATTTCTTCTATCTTCCATTTTACTTTGTAGCATTTCTTCTAATACGTAAAAATGTTTGGGGGAAAACAGGTGGGAAATATTAACCTTTCCTATATGGATGTTTATTAAGAGAAGTCTTTAAGACAACATTATATATGCATATTACGATTTGACTCATAAATCAGTTATTTCCTATCCCTAATAAAAAAATTGTTCTTTTACGGTCAAAAAATGAAAATATGCTGGATATGATAAAATTTACAAGTAAGACTTCCAAGAAAGATCACACATCTATAATAGCATTCAATATGCAGGTTTACACATGCAGGTTAGGAACTAAAAAGTAGTAAAACTATCACCCAGTAATGTCTCAGAAGTAAATGTCAAAAATCAAAGCCCTCCTCCTTATTTATGCCAAAATCAAGACTGAATAGTTCTCACAGAGCACTGGTGCCTTCTGAGACTAACACATTCTTTCTAATTCAGCATGCAGAAAAATTAATTTGCTACTCAGCCAAACTGCTCTACTGCCATACAGGAACACTGATGTTTTCCCTTGTCATTTACAGAGACAAACTTCAGATGCTCAACTGTCTGAGACAATTGTTATATTCTAATCAAAGCACTACTCTGTTGTGGGAAAACTCAATGTACAACTACCCTAAAAAAGATTAAAATGCATAGCTATTAAAAAAATGCATTTTATTTTTTGAGGAGGAATGGTTCCTGGATATTTTCTTTCCATATTCTCCAAAACAATTTACAGCAAAATCTCTCCAAAAAACCTGAAAGCCTGTCATTCAATTTACCCTTACATAAGCTAAATTTTCATCTCCTAGACAACTGATACTCATTAAGCTTTGTGTTACATTTTCTCATATATTTTTCTCATATTCTTTGATCTACATTTTTTTCCTCCAGATAGCACATAATTTTAAAATACGTTGTCATAGTTCGTATTTTTAGCAAAGAATTTTTCTTTCCTTTCCTCCTGCCTGTGTGTGTGCTCTGTGATGGGCCATTTTAGTTGAACAAAAGAATCACCCGGAGCCCTTAACGATGGAGATTTGTCTCCTTGACAACGAAGGGGGGAGTTGGCTGGTGTGTGACTGGAAGGGGGTGGAGGCTGGGGGGGGAGGAGACACTCTCTCTCTCGCTCTGCCGGGGTGAGAGGCTGCTGCGGGCTGCAGACACTGCCGGGTTCCTTTGTTTTTTTCCTGTCGGAGGGGAGTTTTTGGCTGCTGTTCTTGGCTCACGTCTGGCTGACTGCAAGCCCTGCTTACAACGGACCCTAATCAGCTGAAGTTTGTGAGTTTTCTTCCATTGGGAGAACTTTCTGTTTTATTGCTGTTGTTTTCCCCCCCTCCCCAGTGGCAGCCAAGGATCCAACAGCGCCACCTGGTGACGGGCACTGGACATTACAAGTTCTACTCCTTCAGTGATCCAACAGCGCCACCTGGTGACTACAATAGGACACTACAAGTTTTTTTACACCTTCAGTGACCCAACAGCGCCACCTGGTGAATGGTACAGGACATTACAAATTTTGCATCTCCAGTGACCCGACGGCGCCCCCTGCTAACTGTGGTTGGAGCTGCACCAAAGGGTGCAAGAAATTGAACTATTTTCCTTTTGCCGGTTTATCGGTTTTGTTCATAAAGGGGATTATTGGTGGGTATAGGAGTATTACTTAGTTATTTTACTTGGGTTTTCTTTTCCTGTGTTCCTGTTAATATACACATACCTTTTAATAAAGGGCTGTTATTTTTTGTTCCCTTTTCCATAATTTGTTTTCCTTCAATCGAAGCCTCTTAATTTTGGATTTATAATTGCTTGGAAAGAGAAGTTTGGGTCTTTTCCTCCTAATTCATCCTCAGCAAAAGACCCTTGTCTCATTTAAACTGAGACATCTTTTGGCGCCCAACGTGGGGCCTGAGAGAGGAAAAGTGGAAAAGGAATAACTGCCCTTGTGTGACTTTATATGTGTTTGTGAACCTGTAGGCACCATGAAGTCTAAGATCGCTGCTTTTCTGTGGTATATAATTATGCCGAAATCTATGTCCCACCTGTCGATGTTTTTCAGCTCAGACACTATGACCCTTATTGCAATAAGTATGTTTGAGATCTCGCACTGGTTTTATGACATAGTAAACTCAGTACCTGTTATTTTCCTTCGGGATATGTTCTCAAGGATATATTACTGCTCTAGCCTACACTGTCTCCTTTGGGGTTTTAAGGATAATGGCACCTATTCCGACGGAGAAACACAGGGGAGTATATTTGCCCAACCCTTCATACATTTTCCCTTTGGTTCCACTACAATAGCCTCTGAGAGATTTAAACTCTCTTTAGATGTAAGAGACATTTTATTTTTGGGGCTTCTCGTGCAAGGTGTCATATCTATTGCCACGGTGTCATATCTAATATTCGTAGTTAGGCCCAGGATTTACCAGGAACGGGCACAGAAACCAGCCCCAAGGGTGGAAAACCTCGAATGGCATGGGCCATGGGAGGACGTGAGTAAATTTCTAGAAAGTGTTTCAGTTCCTACAACATGGAAGTTCACTCTCGAACAACTCCTAAACCCTGCACAGATAATAACAGCTGTGAGGGAGAGAAGTCGTGGTAAACCCAGAGAGGGGCAGGTGGTAGATGTATGTGGGGCTTTAGCCGTTGCCTACCAAAAGGTGCTAGGTATGGTGCAGCCCTCACAGGGTAAAGGAAAAGATGAAAGTGAGAGGTCTGATACAAGGGTGACTCCAGATAAGGCCAGTTCCAAGGAACCAAACAAGTCAATGGAGGTTGCCCCTATCCAAAAGAGGAAATATAAGACCAAATCAGTTCGCCCAGTAGATGATGATGGGGAGGCAGGACCCTCACAGGTAGCCAACCCAGAGCCAGAAATCATCACTGAGTCCTTATCATATGACAACCTCCGGAAATTACGGTCAGATGTCCTTCGTCACTCGAATGAGCCCATACTGACCTGGATGATTCGAGTCTGGGACTCCACGGGTGATACCATAAACCTTGATGGCGGTGAAGCAAGGTTCTTGAGGTCTATTGCCCAGGATGTGGGCATTGAAGGGGCATTTGTGAGAGAATCAAAGCCCCTGTCTCTCTGGGCACGGCTGCTGGACGCTGTGAGAGAGAGGTTCGTTTACAAAGAGGCTTTGCAGGCAGACCATTTGGTGAAGAGCTGGAATACCATGGAGGAGGGGATCCGACGCCTGAGGGAAATGGCACTGTTGGAGATTCTGTTTGGAAGGGATATGCAAGCTAATCACGATCCTGACAAGGTTAGATTTACACCATACATGTGGTGGACCTTCATACGTATGGGGCCATCTGCACACGTCAGTTACTTGACATCATTGGAGGCTGGGGAAAAGAGTGAGCCAGTGGCGGTTATAGCAAATAAACTTCGGATGTACGACAGTATGGTCCAAGGATCACTACAAGCCCGCGTTTCCTCTGTAGAGACCTCGATCAATAACCTGACTAACATAGCTACAAAATTACAAGATCAACAGGAGAAAATCCTAGAAAAGATTGAGAGAAACAGCTCCCAGGTGGCACCAGTGAGAACCGGGCGCCCCCCAGCTAGAGAGGGTAGACAGACCTCACGAACTGAGCTGTGGTATTTCCTATCTGGCCATGGAGAAGACATGAGACAGTGGGACAGGAAACCTACCCATGTTTTGGCAGCCCGAGTACAAGAGCTGAAGGACCAGAGAAAAACAAAGTCCGTGAAAGTGAGTGCAGTGCCAGTATCCCGTGGGCAGGGATCTGACCCACTAGAAGGTACCTCCCGCCGGTATTTGCAGACGGAAAACTGTGACGAGCAGGATAGAGACCAGTATTAGAGGGGCCCTGCCTCTAGCCAGGTAGAGGCACGGGACAACCGTGTCTATTGGACGGTGTGGATCCGATGGCCTGGCACATCAGACCCACAAGAATATAAGGCTTTGGTTGACACTGGCGCTCAGTGTACGTTAATGCCCTCAGGACATGTGGGACCAGAGGCTATTTCCATTTCTGGGGTAACAGGAGGGTCGCAGCAGTTGACCGTGCTGGAAGCTGAAGTGAGCTTGACCGGGAAGGAGTGGCAGAAACACCCCATTGTGACTGGTCCAGATGCCCCATGTATCCTGGGCATTGACTACCTTAGGAATGGGTATTTCAAAGACCCCAAGGGACATAGATGGGCTTTTGGAATAGCTGCTGTGGAGACAGAAGCTGCTAAGCAGTTGAATTCACTACCTGGCCTCTCAGAGAACCCTTCTGCTGTGGGACTGTTGAAGGTTGAGGAACAGCGAGTGCCAATTGCCACTACAATAGTGCACCGTCGGCAGTACCGAACAAACCGAGACTCTGTGATTCCCATCCATAAGATGATCCGTGAGCTGGAGAGCCAAGGAGTGATCAGCAGGATCCACTCCCCCTTCAACAGCCCCATCTGGCCTGTGCGTAAGTCCGACGGAGAATGGAGACTGACTGTGGACTATCGTGGCCTGAATGAAGCCACCCCGCCATTGAGTGCTGCAGTTCCAGACATGTTGGAGCTCCAGTACGAGCTGGAGTCTAAGGCAGCGAGGTGGTACGCCACTATCGACATTGCGAATGCATTCTTCTCCATTCCCTTGGCAGCAGAGTGCAGGCCGCAGTTTGCTTTCACGTGGAGGGGCGTGCAGTACACGTGGAACCGACTGCCCCAGGGGTGGAAACACAGTCCCACCATCTGCCACGGATTGATCCAGGCTACACTAGAGAAAGGTGAAGCCCCAGAACACCTGCAGTACATTGATGACATCATTGTATGGGGGGACACAGCAGAAGAGGTCTCTGAGAAAGGAAAAAAGATCATACAGATTCTCCTGGAAGCTGGGTTTGCCATTAAAAAGAGTAAAGTCAAGGGACCTGCCCGAGAGATCCAGTTCCTGGGGGTAAAGTGGCAAGATGGACGTCGTCAAATCCCGACTGAAGTCATCGATAAAATCACAGCAATGGCCCCACCAACTAGCAAGAAGGAAACACAAGCTTTCCTGGGTGCCATAGGTTTTTGGAGAATGCATATCCCCGAGTACAGCCAGATCGTAAGCCCTCTCTATCTGGTAACCCGCAAGAAGAATGATTTCCAGTGGGGTCCTGAACAACAGCAAGCATTTGAACAGATTAAACAGGAGATTGCCCATGCTGTAGCCCTTGGGCCAGTTAGGACAGGACCAGATGTGAAGAATGTACTCTACTCTGCATCTGGGGATAAGGGCCTCTCCTGGAGCCTCTGGCAGAAGGTGCCTGGAGAGACCCGAGGCCGCCCACTTGGATTCTGGAGCCGATGCTACAGGGGATCGGAAGCCAATTACACTCCAACAGAAAAAGAGATCCTAGCAGCTTATGAGGGAGTACAAGCTGCCTCAGAGGTGATTGGCACAGAAGAACAGCTCCTCCTGGCACCTCGGCTGCCAGTGTTGAGTTGGATGTTCAAAGGGAAGACGCCCTCTACTCATCATGCCACTGATGCCACCTGGAGCAAATGGACTGCCCTGATCACGCAGCGCGCCCGCATTGGAAACCCAAATCGCCCTGGGATCCTAGAAATCATCACGAACTGGCCGGAAGGTGAGGATTTTAGTCTAGCAGAAGAAGAAGAAGGAGAGCAGGTAGTACGGGCAGAGGAAGCCCCAGCATACAACCAACTACCAGAAGAAGACATACGCTACGCACTCTTTACTGATGGTTCCTGCCGTATTGTAGGGATGAAACGTAAATGGAAAGCAGCTGTATGGAGTCCCACACGACAAGTTGCAGAAGCTATGGAAGGAGAGGGTGAATCAAGCCAATTCGCAGAGCTCAAAGCTGTCCAGTTGGCATTGGACATTGCTGAACGAGAGAAGTGGCCAAAACTTTACCTCTACACGGACTCATGGATGGTGGCCAATGCCCTGTGGGGGTGGTTGGACAGATGGAAGAAGACCAATTGGAAACGTAGGGGAAAACCCATCTGGGCCGCTGATATATGGCAAGACATCGCTACCCGGGTAGAGAAGCTGATTGTGAGGGTCCGCCACGTAGATGCCCACGTGCCCAAAAATCGAGCCAATGAAGAACATCGCAACAATGAACGGGCAGACCGAGCTGCACAAGTTGAGGTGTCACAGGTGGACCTAGACTGGCAGCACAAAGGTGAACTGTTCTTAGCACGATGGGCTCATGATGCCGCCGGCCATCAAGGCAGAGATGCCACCTACAAATGGGCACGAGACCGAGGGGTGGATCTAACCATGGATGCTATCTCTCAGGTTATCCATGACTGTGAGACATGCGCTGCCATTAAACAGGCTAAGAGACTGAAACCCCTATGGTATGGTGGACGGTGGAATAAATACAGGTATGGGGAGGCTTGGCAGGTTGATTATATCACACTGCCACAGACCCGTCAAGGTAAGCACTATGTGCTCACCATGGTGGAAGCCACCACTGGATGGCTGGAGACGCATCCGGTGCCCCACGCCACTGCCAGAAATACCATCCTGGGCCTCGAAAAACAGGTCCTGTGGCGGCACGGCACTCCAGAGCGGATTGAGTCAGATAATGGGACACACTTCAAAAATAGTTTAGTTACCACCTGGGCGAAAGAGCATGGCATTGAGTGGGTCTATCACATACCATACCATGCAGCAGCTGCCGGGAAAGTTGAACGGTGCAATGGACTGTTGAAGACTACCCTGAAAGCATTAGGTGGAGGGACTTTCAAACACTGGGATCAACACCTAGCAAAGGCTACATGGTTAGTCAACACTAGAGGCTCCGTCAATCGAGCCGGCCCTGCCCAATCAGAGTCCCTTCACACTGTAGACGGGGACAAGGTCCCAGTGGTTCACATGAGAGGTATGTTAGGCAAAACAGTTTGGGTGAACCATGCCTCGAGCAAAGGCAAATCCATTCGTGGAGTTGTCTTTGCCCAAGGACCTGGTTGCACATGGTGGGTGATGCAAGAAGATGGAGAAACCCGGTGCATACCCCAAGGAGATATAATCTTAGGGTAAACAGGTCATAACTCTACCCATATTTGTATCTATATGTATTTGTGAATATGTACATAGTCTAGAATGATGTATGTATATGTGGAGTTAAAAAAGGTTCCATTTGATAGATGTATGGTGGCATGAGAAAAGGAAAAAAAAATTAGGGGTGGATAATGTCATAGTTCGTATTTTTAGCAAAGAATTTTTCTTTCCTTTCCTCCTGCCTGGTGTGTGTGCTCTGTGATGGGCCATTTTAGTTGAACAAAAGAATCACCCGGAGCCCTTAACGATGGAGATTTGTCTCCTTGACAACGAAGGGGGGAGTTGGCTGGTGTGTGACTGGAAGGGGGTGGAGGCTGGGGGGAGGAGACACTCTCTCTCGCTCTGCCGGGGTGAGAGGCTGGCTGCGGGCTGCAGACACTGCCGAGGTTCCTTTGTTTTTCCTGTCGGAGGGGAGTTTTTGGCTGCTGCTCTTTGGCTCGCGTCTGGCTGACTGCAAGCCCTGCTTACAACGGACCCTAATCAGCTGAAGTTTGTGAGTTTTCTTCCATTGGGAGAACTTTCTGTTTTATTGCTGTTGTCTTCCCCTTCCCCTCCCCAGTGGCAGCTAAGGATCCAACAGCGCCACCTGGTGACGGGCACTGGACATTACAAGTTCTACTCCTTCAGTGATCCAACAGCGCCACCTGGTGACTACAATAGGACACTACAAGTTTTTTTACACCTTCAGTGACCCAACAGCGCCACCTGGTGAATGGTACAGGACATTACAAATTTTGCATCTCCAGTGACCCGACGGCGCCCCCTGCTAACTGTGGTTGGAGCTGCACCAAAGGGTGCAAGAAATTGAACTATTTTCCTTTTGCCGGTTTATCGGTTTTGTTCATAAAGGGGATTATTGGTGGGTATAGGAGTATTACTTAGTTATTTTACTTGGTTTTCTTTCCCTGTGTTCCTGTTAATATACACATACCTTTTAATAAAGGGCTGTTATTTTTTTCCCTTTTCCATAATTTGTTTTCCTTCAATCGAAGCCTCTTAATTTTGGATTTATAATTGCTTGGAAAGAGAAGTTTGGGTCTTTTCCTCCTAATTCATCCTCAGCAAAAGACCCTTGTCTCATTTAAACTGAGACATACGTACAGCCAAAAAGCAAGAAATACTAAAACTGGTTTGTGTTACCCTTAGAGTACTGCTTCAAACCACCTGCAAAGGCAAGATTTTTGATATAAAGGATTTCCAATTTTCAAGTGGTTTTGGAATTAATTTGCAGAAGTGCCATTCCTCAAGATGCATAAAAATAGGGTAAAGTCTACTGATATGTTGGTTAGTACGCAGTAAGTCATGAAATGCAAATACTTCGAAGATATCTCACAATGCTTTGTCTAAGCATACAATGAAAATCGAGAGGAAAGTGGCTCTAGCCGGTAATTGCACTTAGTTCATTTCTGTTGCATATTCAGAAGCATGTAATTGTTTAAGGTATTATCTTTTTTCTGTGCAAAAGGAACTCAGTTTCTTGCAAATTGCTATTCCTGAGCCAAATTCAACACCCTGTGATGCTGTAAGAGGATTTGCAAATTTTAACCACCTCATCCACTAGAAAACATAATGATCAGCTTGAGTATCTAGACTGAAGCACAGCCACTCTTGGGCTTAGTAATTTTATTCAGAACTTCAGTACATCAAACAGACATCTAAGTATCACGTAGTTTGCAAGTACCATAGTGGCTGAAACAATAAAATTATTTCTTTTTAATAAGCAGAGATACTATTTAACCCAGCCAACCACAGAACAAAAAAATATTTATTCATCTCAATAAATACGTTTAAAAGTGAGAAAATGGAAAAGTGGTTGTGAAATACTTCAGGCCACCAGCAGTAAAATGGACTATAAATGCCTGTCTGCTTAAAAAGTATTTTAATATTTTGGGAAAATATTTGTAGTTATTGTTAATGGGGGTAGGAACCTTTGAGGTTGCTCAAATTCCAGACCAATATTTCTTAAACTGAAAGATTTAATGGCTCCACACTGTAACACATAATGAAAGGAACTCGCCTCACATCTAAGAATACTCAAACCATCTAGACAGAACCTGGCCAAAAGCTGCTAAGTGGTGCACACAGCAAGCCTAACAACTGACAGCTCTGTAGTACATACAATTCAGATTTTTGAGATATGGAAACTGGCTCTGAAATAAAAAGTGACAGCTTGAAATCCTGGACAAATTTACACTGTCATCAAATTTTGGCTGGACATGATCCCAATACAATACAGTATTTCTTTCAGGTTTTCCTGTTGGGTTTGGGGTTTTTTTTCGGGTTCTCTATGCTAACCAACATTAGGAAAGTGGAAAAAAACAGGCATCCTAAAAGCATTTTGAGGGGAAACCCCTCAGCTCCTGTCACTGCTGAGGTTTACAATGAGAATTCTAAGGCCAGGAAAGTACTGTTAGAGAAAACTTTCTACAACAGTAATATTTAAAAAGCCATCTGTTAAGTGACTAAACACACCTTTTATGTAAGTAAATGAGTGTCAATAGGTGTGCTTTTTTCACTGAAGGACTTCCTAAATCCCAGTTTACTACACTGTACTGACCAGCAATATCAAAAGGTGTCAGTAGAATTATGAAACCCAGGAGAGGTTAATCTAACAACAACCAAGAAAATCACCTACCTACAATTTCCTTTTCCAGGAGATGTACTATAAAACATGCCCATTCTGCATCCTCTACACAGAACATATTTTCTCTATATTTTCCAATAGAAATGCCTCTAGCCTTAGAATTTTGAGTCAAGCATGTCTCTTGGAAAGACTCTCTCCCTGTCTGCTCTTTTCCACATGCCAAATTCTTCAAGGATCTTTTGACCTATCAGCTCAACATTCAGGGCTTTATAGCTTTTGGCTAATTCTTTTCCTATAAAGGCAGTTCAAAAGAATGTATGTGCATTGCCTTAGTTCTGTCAATAACTTTATGAAAGAAAAGATATGAAAGGAACAAGAAATAAAGCAGTATATTTACTCTTTCCTCTGGAGGCATGCTAATAATAAACTGTTATCCTTAGCAATTAACATTATTTATTTAAGTCCAGTCATTAGCTAAAAATGATAAACAGGCAATCCAATAGGATGCCTAATTCCACTGACAAGAGCAGTCCATAATTGCTGCAGGGTAAAAGACTATCATTATTGCAACATCTGGAAGGCACATGAGGCCTTGAGAAAGGCACGTGTCCATGAGACCTGTATCCATTGCAGGTAAAAGTCTAGAATAAGGGAACCTACAGAGAAAATCCAGAATTATTCTGGTATAGTACTGGAGTAGAAAAGGAAACCTATGTGGAAGGAGTAAGAAAGAATCACCAGATAGTTACTGGCTTTTGTTATCAAGGGATGTCATCTGGGAAAGCAGGACCACTGGTAAGAGTACTGGTGTGGGTATACCTGCCTAAACAGAAAAACCAATCCTCTTCTCTTAGGAGGTAAATGCAGGGGGTTACTGAAAAAGGACTACTATAGGAAAAGTAGCAGATGTAAAGCAGACAAATGTCTGCTTTGCGTTTTAGGTATCTGGATCACAAAATGAAAACATACAAAAGTTAGGTGCAAGTACTTGCAATTTTGATTTAATACAAAGGCAAGGCATAGGCAAGGAGACATAAAGGCTGAATTAAAAGAATTAAAAAGAATTAAAAGAATTAAAAAGGATTAATTTATGGTAAGCAAGGAACAAGAGTGGCAACACAGAAATGCTTCATGTTAAAAGCAAGAAGAAAGAAAATTAATGACTTCAATGAGAAAGAAGAGCAAGCAACATGCTCTACTGAAGACTGAAATACTCAGTTCCTTTTGTCTACTGCCTTCATAAAAATGATGATACCTGATCACAAACTGGTATGTACTAGGGCCTGGGGGTAAGTTAAATATAGTCCTTAGAGAGCTATATGAACAATCCAAGAATTATTAGTGATCATTTTTGCAAATTGATTTTCTTGGAGGTTAGAGAATACCTGAGGGCTGTAATGGAGAAAACAGAAAATATATCTTTGAAGGGGATCAAAAGAATGATACAGAGAACCTGTATATCAGTGAAATTTATGTTCCTACATGAGAATTAGAAAAAATTATTAAGAGGACAATCCAGAAGATATGAAAGCTGTAAAACATGAGCTAAAAT